>NC_057806.1:416421212-416624130 GCF_018294505.1 Triticum aestivum
GGGGGCGAAGTGGGTGCGACTGGCTAACGTGGCGTGCCCTGGTTGGTCCGGGCGAGCGGCGGACAGTGTCCGGCGGCCGGCGGACGTGTCCGGTCGCGCGAAGGAGTGGATCTAGGGTTCAGGGGGGAGGGGAGACCCGTGAATTTCGGAGGAGGATGTATATATAGGCATAGAGGGAGTTAGGAGAGTCCAAATGAGGTGCGGTTTTCGGCCACGCGATCGTGATCGAACGCTCTAGATGATGGAGAGGTTTTTGGTGGGTTTTGGGCCAAATTGGAGGGGTGTTGGGCTGCAACACACACGAAGTCCAAATGGTACGAAAGTTGACAGGCGGTCTACCGGTAGTAAATCAAGGCCGCTTGGCAAGTCTCGGTCCAATCTGGAAATGTTCAATCCGCACATACGAAAGAAAGGTAGAAATGACCACCGGAGGAGAACGAAGCACCGGAATGCAAAACGGACAACGGGGAAAATGCTCGAATGCATGAGATGAACACATATGCAAATGCAATGCACATGGTGTCATGAAATGAGATGCATGACAACGACAACAACACACGGAGACAAAAACCCGAACCCGAGAAAATAAAATAACTTAAAGCCGGAAACGACAAGAGTTGGAATACATATTGGGAAAGTCATATCCGGGGTGTTACAATTACCGTACCACTTTGGTGCGGATCTCACTCTGGTTTACCTACAAGGTTCGGTAGTAACTTGATCTGAAGTTTACATGATCATAATCATTAGCTTTCTCACTAATTGGTGTAGTAGTCACAGGAACAGATTTCTGTGATGAACTACTTTCCAATAAGGGAGCAGGTACAGTTACCTCATCAAGTTCTACTTTCCTCCCACTCACTTCTTTCGAGAGAAACTCCTTCTCTAGAAAGGATCCATTCTCAGCAACGAATATCTTGCCTTCGGATCTATGATAGAAGGTGTACCCAACAGTTTCTTTTGGGTATCCTATGAAGATTTACTTCTCCGATTTGGGTTCGAGCTTATCATGTTGAAACTTTTTCACATAAGCATCACAGTCCCAAACTTTAAGAAACGATAGCTTAGGTTTCTTACCAAACCACAGTTCATACGGTGTCATCTCCATGGATTTAGATGGTGCCCTATTTAATGTGAATGTAGCTGTCTCTAATGTATAACCCCAAAATGATAGTGGTAGATCGGTAAGAAACATCATAGATCGCACTATATCTAATAAAGTACGGTTATGACGTTCGGACACACCATTACACTGTGGTGTTCCAGGTGGCGTGAGCAGTGAAACTATTTCACATTGTTTTAACTGAAGGCCAAACTCGTAACTGAAATATTGTACTTCTGCGATCATATCGTAGAAACTTTTACTTTTGTTACGATGATTCTCCACTTCACTTTGAAATTCTTTAAACTTTTCAAATGTTTCAGACTTGTGTTTCATCAAGTAGATATACTCATATCTGCTCAAATCATCTGTGAAGATCAGAAAATAATGATACCTGCCATGAGCCTCAATATTCATCGGACCACATACATCAGTATGTATGATTTCCAACAAATCTATTGCTCGCTCCATTGTTCTGGAGAACGAAGTCTTAGTCATCTTGCCCATGAGGCATGGTTCGCAAGCATCAACTGATTCATAATCAAGTGATTCCAAAAGCCCATCAGCATGGATTTTCTTCATGCGCTTTACACCAATATGACCTAAACGGCAGTGCCACCAATAAGTTGCACCATCATTATTAACTTTGCATCTTTTGGTTTCAATATTATGAATATGCGTATCACTACGATCGAGATCCAACGAACCATTTTCGTTGGGTGTGTAACCATATAAGGTTTTATTCATGTAAACAGAACAACAGTTTATTCTCTTACTTAAATGAATAACCGTATTGCAATAAATATGAGCAAATCATATTCATGCTCAACGCAAACACCAAATAACACTTATTAAGGTTCAACACTAATCCCAAAAGTATAGGGAGTGCGCGATGATGATCATATCAATCGTCACTTCACCCTTAACTAGTCTATGTTCATTCTGCAACTCCCGTTTCGAGTTACTACTCTTTGCAACTGAACCAGTATCAAATACCGAGGGGTTGCTACGAACACTAGTAAAATACACATCAATAATCTGTATATCAAATATACCTTTGTTCACTTTGCCATCCTTATTATCCGCCAAATACTTGGGGCAGTTCCGCTTCCAGTGACCAGTCCCTTTGCAATAGAAGCACTTAGTCTCAGGCTTAGGACCAGACTTGGGCTTCTTCACTTGAGCAGCAACTTGCTTGCCGTTCTTCTTGAAGTTCCCTTTCTTTCCCTTTGCCCTTTTCTTGAAACTAGTGGTCTTGTTAATCATCAACACTTGATGCTCTTTCTTGATTTCTACCTTTATCGATTTCATCATCATGAAAAACTCGGGAATCGTTTTCATCATCCCTTGCATACTATAGTTCATCACGAAGTTCTACTAACTTGGTGATGGTGACTAGAGAATTCTGTCAATCACTATTTTATCTGGAAGATTAACTCCCACTTGATTCAAGCGATTGTAGTACCCAGACAATCTGAACACATGCTCACTGCTTGAGCTATTCTCCTCCATCTTTTTAGCTATAGAATGTTGGGGACTTCATATCTCTCAACTCGGGTATTTGCTTGAAATATTAACTTCAACTCCTGGAACATCTCATATGGTTAATGACATTCAAAACGTCTTTGAAGTCCTGATTCTAACCTGTTAAGCATGGTGCACTAAACTATCAAGTAGTCATCATATTGAGCTAGCCAAACGTTCATAACGTCCGCATCTGCTCCTGCAATAGGTATGTCACCTAGCGGTGCATCAAGGACATAATTCTTCTGTGCAGCAATGAGGATAAACCTCAGATCACGGATCCAATCCGCATCATTGGTACTAACATTTTTCAACTTAGTTTTCTCTAGGAACATATATATAACATAGGGAAGCAACAACGCGAGCTATTGATCTACAACATAGATATGCTAATACTACCAGGACTAAGTTCATGATAAATTAAAGTTCAATTAATCACATTACTTAAGAACTCCCACTTAGACAGACATCCCTCTAATCTTCTAAGTGATCACGTGATCCATATCAACTAAATGATGTCCGATCATCACGTGAGATGGAGTAGTTTCAATGGTGAACATCACTATGTTGATCATATCTACTATATGATTCACGCTCGACCTTTCGGTCTCCGTGTTCCGAGGCCATATCTGTTATATGCTAGGCTCGTCAAGTTTAACCTGAGTATTCCGCGTGTGCAACTGTTTTGCACCCGTTGTATTTGAATGTAGAGCCTATCACACCCGATCATCACGTGGTGTCTCAGCACGAAGAACTTTCACAATGGTGCATACTCAGGGAGAACACTTATACCTTGATAATTAGCGAGAGATCATCTTATAAAGCTACCATCGAACTAAGAAAAATAAGATGTATAAAAGATAAACATCATATGCAATCAAAATATGTGACATGATATGGCCATCATCATCTTGTGCCTTTGATCTCCATCTCCAAAGTATCGTCATGATATCCATTGTCACCGGCATGACACCATGATCTCCATCATATTGATCTATATCAATGTGTCGTCACATGGTTGTCTCGCTAACAATTGCTCTTGCAACTATTGCTATCGCATAGCGATAAAGTAAAGCAATTATTTGGCGCTTGCATCTTATGCAATAGAGAGATAACCATAAGGCTTTTGCCAGCTGCCGATAACTTCAACAAAACATGATCATCTCATACAACAACTTATATCTCATCACGTCTTGACCATATCACATCACAACATGCCCTGCAAAAACAAGTTAGACGTCCTCTACTTTGTTGTTGTTGCAAGTTTACGTGGCTGCTACGGGCTGAGCAAGAACCGTTCTTACCTACGCATCAAAACCACAACGATAGTTTGTCAAGTTGGTGATGTTTTAACCTTCGCAAGGACCGGGCATAGCCACACTCGGTTCAACTAAAGTTGGAGAAACTGACACCCGCTAGCCACCTGTGTGCAAAGCACGTCGGTAGAACCAGTCTCGCGTAAGCGTACGCGTAATGTCGGTCTGGGATGCTTCATCCAAAAATACCGCTGAACCAAAGTGTGACATGCTGGTAAGCAGTATGACTTATATCGCCCACAACTCACTTGTGTTCTACTCGTGCATATTACATCAACACATAAAACCTAGCTCGGATGCCACTGTTGGGGAACGTAGTAATTCCAAAATTTTCCTACGCACATGCAAGATCATGGTGATGCATAGCAACGAGAGAGGAGAGTGTTGTCTACGTACCCTCGTAGACCGAAAGCGGAAGCGTTAGTACAACGCGGTTGATGTAGTCATATGTCTTCACGGCCCGACCATTAAGCACCGAAACTACGGCACCTCCGAGTTCTAGCACACGTTCAGCTCGATGACGGTCCCCGGACTCCGATACAGCAGAATGTCGGGGAAGAGTTTCACCAGCACGACGGCGTGGTGACGATCTTGATGTTCTACCGTCGCAGGGCTTCGCCTAAGCACCGCTACAATATTATCAAGGATTATGGTGGAGGGGGGCACCGCATACGGCTAAGAGATCAATGATCAACTATTGTGTCTCTGGGGTGCCCCCCTGCCCCCGTATATAAAGGAGCAAGGGAGGGAGGTTACCGGCCTAGGAGGAGGGCGCGCCAAGGGGGGAGTCCTACTCCCACCGGGAGTAGGACTCCTCCTTCCCTTGTTGGAGTAGGAGAGAAGGAAAGAGGGGGAGAGGAACAAGGAAAAGTGGGCTGCACCCCTTGTCCAATTCGGACCAGAGGGGGGGGGGGCGCCTCCTTCCTTTTGGCCTCTCTCCTCTATTCCCGTATGGCCCAATAAGGCCCATATACTCCCCGGCGAATTCCCGTAACTCTCCGGTACTCCGAAAAATACCCGAATCACTCGGAACCTTTCCGATGTCCGAATATAGTCGTCCAATATATCGATCTTTACGTCTCGACCATTTCGAGACTCCTCGTCATGTCCCCGATCTCATCCGGGACTCCGAAATCCTTCGGTACATCAAAACTCATAATATAACTGTCATCGAAACCTTAAGCGTGCGGACCCTACGGGTTCGAGAACTATGTAGACATGACCGAGACACGTCTCCGGTCAATAACCAATAGCGGACCCTGGATGATCATATTGGCTCCCACATATTCGACAAAGATCTTTATCGGTCAGACCGCATAACAACATACGTTATTCCCTTTGTCATCGGTATGTTACTTGCCCGAGATTCGATCGTCGGTATCTCAATACCAAGTTCAATCTCGTTACCGGCAAGTCTCTTTTACTCGTTCCGTAATATATCATCCTGCAACTAACTTATTAGTTGCAATGCTTGCAAGGCTTAAGTGATGTGCATTACCGAGAGTGCCCAAAGATACCTCTCCGACAATCGGAGTGACAAATCCTAATCTCGAAATACGCCAACCCAACAAGTACCTTCGGAGACACCTATAGAGCACCTTTATAATCACCCAGTTACGTTGTGATGTTTGGTAGCACACAAAGTGTTCCTCCGGTAAACGGGAGTTGCATAATCTCATAGTCATAGGAACATGTATAAGTTATGAAGAAAGCAATAGCAACAAACTAAACGATCAAGTGCTAAGCTAATGGAATGGGTCAAGTCAATCACATCATTCTCCTAATAATGTGATCCCATTAATCAAATGACAACTCATGTCTATGACTAGGAAACATAACCATCTTCGATCAACGAGCTAGTCAAGTAGAGGCATACTAGTGACACTCTGTTTGTCTATGTATTTACACATGTATTATGTTTCCGGTTAATACAATTCTAGCATGAATAATAAACATTTATCATGAAATAAGGAAATAAATAATAACTTTATTATTGCCTCTAGGGCATATTTCCTTCAGGGAGTATTATCTTGAGCCATCGTGACAAGCAAGCAATCAAACACACGAGAAAACAAGAAGCGAGCGAAAAAGGCAAATTGGGAAAGAGAAGGGGAACGAAGAAGAGAGGGCGAATAAAACGGCAAGGGTGAAGTGGGGGAGAGGAAAACGAGAGGCAAATGGCAAATAATGTAATGCGAGGGATAAGAGTTTGTGATGGGTACTTGGTATGTCTTGACTTGTGCGTAGACTCCCCGGCAACGGTGCCAGTAATGGCTCCTTGTTAGGAGTCAAATCTTGACTTGACTTGGCGCGAATCTCCTCGGCAACGGCGCCAGAATCCTTCTTGCTACCTCTTGAGCACTGCGTTGGTTTTCCCTTGAAGAGGAAAGGGTGATGCAGTAAAGTAGCATAAGTATTTCCCTCAGTTTTTTAGAACCAAGGTATCAATCTAGTAGGAGATCATGCTCAAGTCCCACGCACCTACACAAACAAATAAGAACCTCACAACCAACACGATAAAGGGGTTGTCAATCCCTTCACGGTCACTTACGAGAGTGAGATCTGATAGATATGATAAGATAATATTTTTGTTATTTTTATGATAAAGAGAAATAAAGATGCAAAGTAAAATAAACGGCAATAGAAATAACTAAGTGTTGGAAGATTAATATGATGGAAGATAGACCCGGGGGCCATAAGTTTCACTAGTGGCTTCTCTCAAGAGCATAAGTATTACGGTGGGTAAATGAATTACTATCGAGCAATCGATAGAATTGAGCATAGTTATGAGAATATCTAGGTATGATCATGTATATAGGCATCATGTCTGTGACAAGTAGACCAAAATGATTCTGCATCTACTACTATTACTCCACACATCGACCGCTATCCAACATGCATCTAGAGTATTAAGTTCATAAGAATAGAGTAATGCTTTAAGTAAGATGACATGATGTAGAGGGATAAACTCATGCAATATGATATAAACCCCATCTTTTTTGTCCTCGATGGCAACAATACAATATGTGTCGTTTCCCCTACTGTCACTGGGATCGAGCACCACAAGACTGAACCCAAAGCTAAGCACTTCTCCCATTGCAAGAAAGATCAATCTAGTAGGCCAAACCAAACTGATAATTCAAAGAGACTTGCAAAGATAAACCAATCATACATAAAAGAATTCAGAGAAGAATCAAATATTGTTCATAGATAATCTGGATCATAAACCCACAATTCATCGAATCTCGACAAACACACCACAAAAGAAGATTACATCGAATAGATCTCCAAGAAGATCGAGGAGAACTTTGTATTGAGATCCAAAGAGAGAGAAGAAGCCATCTAGCTAATAACTATGGACCTGAAGGTCTGAAGTAAACTACTCACACATCACCGGAGAGGCCATGGAGTTGATGTAGAGGCCCTCCGTGATCAATGCCCCCTCCGGCGGAGCTCCGGAAAAGGCCCCAAGATGGGATCTCTTGGGTACAGAAGGTTGCGGCGGTGGAATTAGGTTTTTGTGGTGCTCCTGGATGTTTGGGGGTACGTGGATATATATAGGAGGAAGAAGTACGTTGGTGGAGCAACGAGGGGCCCACGAGGGTGGAGGGCGCGCCCAGGGGGTAGGCGCCCCCCGTGCCTCGTGGCTTCCTTGGTTGGTTCTTGACGCCCACTCCAAGTCTCCTGGATCATGTTTGTTGAGAAAATCACGTTCCCGAAGGTTTCATTCCGTTTGGATCCCGTTTGATATTCCTTTTCGGCGAAACCCTAAAATAGGCAAAAAACAGCAATTTGGGCTGGGCCTCCGGTTAGTAGGTTAGTCCCAAAAATGATATAAAAGTGTAAAATAAAGCTCATTGACATCCAAAATAGATAATGTAATAGCATGGAGCAATCAAAAATTATAGATACGTTGGAGACATATCAATGGGGATGAGGATGAGGACGAGGAGGAGAGCGCCTCCTCGCACTCCAAGAAGAGGGCGGCGTCTAAGGACGTCGAAGACGTTCAACCCCCACAAGCCCTGAAGAGGCGGTGTCGGCCCAAACTGGTCCTGACTGATAGCTCAGACGAGGAGTCCGAAGCGTCCGAGGAGATCTTGAAGAAGGGACCCAGGGTTAAGCCCCGGCTAGCAGGTATGAAGTTGGTATTTTTAGCTACTCGGTTTTCTGTAATTCATTCTGGTCGAAGGCTAACTCTCCAAATTGCAGTCCGCCACGTGACCGCCCCAACGAGCAGACCTTGGAGGGGACGTCTCCACCCGCCGAACTGGCGGACAGTGGGTCTATGTCACACTTTGCGCCTCCCTTGATCCCTGAAGAGGTCGGGGAGCTGCGGTCCCGAAGGACTCCTCCTCCGCCGAACACAGAGGGGGAGGTTGACACCATAACTATCGAGGCTAACACCTCGGCCGCCAAAGACCAGGAGATCCTCCTGGCCGATGCCGGAAGGGAGTCCGGACCATCCGGACCCCATCAGTCGATCGCTCCCGAGCCCCCAAGACCCTCGACGACACATGTTCCTCCTTCCAGTGGAGAAGGGGTCGGGGAGCCAACGCTAGTGCCAAACACCTCCAAACGGGTGGTGGCTGGCTGGCCGGACGTGCTGGAGGAGTTGGTGAACAACTTCGTCATCGTTGATGGGCACCACACTCTCATGAGTGCGGTCATGCACTACAGGACTCATGCACTTTGCCATCTACCATGGCAGATGGCAAAGGCCTTTGCCGTCAGCCAGCAGGCGGCAACAAGTACGGCTGAATATGCTATGACAAAGGGTTCTTTGCCGTCAGCTGGCGCACGACAAAGATAAAATGGTCTTTGCCGTCAGCTGGCGGATGGCAAAGGACATGGACGGCACACGTGGCAGCTTAGGGCCGTTAAGGGGTTAACGGTGCGCTTTGCCGTCAGCTGACAAACGGCAAAGATGCAAAGTTCTTTGCCGTCTGCTAGATCACGACAAAGAAACCATATAGCCCAGCCAAGTGTCCCCTAGGTTGCACAGGTAGCTGCCACATGGCAGCTTTGCCGTCTGCCAGCAGACGACAAAGTGCTTGTATAGCCCCTGTTTTTTCTTAAATTCATTCAATTTGATAGAATTTCACACACATACACACACAGACACACACACACACACACACACACACACACACACACATATATATATATATATATATAGACACACACACACACATTTCAAATAATTTCAACAAGCATACCAACAATAAGTTTCCAACAACATAAGAAACATATAAGTTTCCAACAACATATCCAACATACAATTATTTCCAACAACATATCCATATAACATATATATCCAAAACAAGTTTCCAACAACATATCCATATATACATACTATCCAAACGAAGTTTCCAACAAGTTTCCATAAACAAAAAGGAAGCACAAGGAGAAGAGTACACTCCATCAATGCAAGCTTTCTCATCTAAAGCAAATCTGCAAATTGGGAACGATGAAAGTTAGAAGAAGAAGAAGACTAGCTAGAAGAAGAAGAAAAGGAAGAAGAAGAAGAAGAATTTATCTTCTCTTTCTTTTTCTCCTCTCCTCTTCTTCATCTTCTTCTTCTTCTAACTAAGCTAGGTAAAAATGCTAAGTGTGTAGGTCATTTTAGAGCTAAGCTAGGTAAATAGGTCATTTTGGAGCTAACCTAGGTAAAATGGATCATATTGGAGCTAACCTAGGTAAACTTGGTCATTTGGAAGCTAACCTAGGCAAAATGGATCATATTGGAGCTAACCTAGGTAAAATTGGTCATTTTGGAGCTAACCTAGCTAATTATGCCATTTTTGACTTAACTAAGCATATTATGCCATTTTTGACATAAGTAAGCTAAGTATAGGTCTTTCTTGAACTAACCCAGGTAACTAAGCATATTAGATCCAATTTAGCATTTTAGAGCTAACTTAGATCATTTTGGAGCTAACTTAGGGAAAATTGATCATTTTGGAGCTAATTAGGCTTATTATGTCATTTTCGAGGAAAATAAGCTAACTATATGACATATATGAGGTTACCAAGATTGTTATGCCATTTCAAACCTAAGTAAGCTAATTATGCTATTTTTTTACATAAGTAAGCTAAGTGTATGTCATTATTGAGCAAACCTAGGTAACTAAGTGTTGGGGAACGCAGTAATTTCAAAAATTTTCCTACGCACACGCAAGATCATGGTGATGCATAGCAACAAGAGGGGAGAGTGTTGTCTACGTACCCACGCAGACCGACTGCGGAAGCGTTGCCACAACGTAGAGGAAGTAGTCGTACGTCTTCACGATCCGACCGATCCAAGCACCGTTACTCCGACGCCTTTGAGTTCTTAGTACACGTACAGCTCGATGACGATCCCCGGGCTCCGATCCAGCAAAGCGCCGGGGAGGAGTTCCGTTAGCACGACGGTGTGGTGACGATCTTGATGTTCTACCGACGCAGGGCTTCACCTAAGCACTACAACGATATGATCGAGGTGGAATATGGTGGCAGGGGGCACCGCACACGGCTAAGGAACGATCACGTGGATCAACTTGTGTGTCTAGAGGTGCCCCCTGCCTCTGTATATAAAGGAGCCAAGGGGGAGGGGGCCGCCGGCCAGGAGGAGGGCGCAGGAGGAGTCCTACTCCTTCCGGGAGTAGGACTCCCCCCCAATCCTAGTTGGACTAGGATTCCCCGAGGGGGAAAGAGAGGGAGGGGGGCCGGCCACCTCTCCTAGTCCTAATAGGACTAGGGGAGCGGGGAGGCGCGCGGCCATCTTGGGCTGCCCCTTTCCCCTTTCCACTAAAGCCCATTAAGGCCCATATGGTTCCCGGGGGGTTCCGGTAACCTCCCGGTACTCCGGTAAAATCCCGATTTCACCCGGAACACTTCCGATGTCCAAATATAGGCTTCCAATATATCAATCTTTATGTCTTGACCATTTCGAGACTCCTCGTCATGTCCGTGATCACATCCGGGACTCCGAACTAACTTTGATACATCAAAATGCATAAACTCATAATAACTGTCATTGTAACGTTAAGCGTGCGGACCCTACGGTTCGAGAATAATGTAGACATGACTGAGACACATCTCCGGTCAATAACCAATAGCGGGACCTGGATGCCCATATTGGCTCCTACATATTCAATGAAGATCTTTATCAGTCAGACCGCATAACAACATACGTTGTTCCCTTTGTCATCGGTATGTTACTTGCCCGAGATTCGATCATCGGTATCCAATACCTAGTTCAATCTCGTTACCGGCAAGTCTCTTTACTCGTTCCGTAATACATACTAACTCATTAGTTGCAATGCTTGCAAGGCTTAAGTGATGTGCATTACCGAGAGGGCCCATAGATACCTCTCCGACATTCGGAGTGACAAAAGCTAATCTCGAAATACGCCAACCCAACATGTACCTTCGGGGACACCTGTAGTACTCCTTTATAATCACCCTGTTACGTTGTGACGTTTGGTAGTACCCAAAGTGTTCCTCCGGTAAACGGGAGTTGCATAATCTCATAGTCATAGGAACATGTATAAGTCATGAAGAAAGCAATAGCAACATACTAAACGATCGGGTGCTAAGCTAATGGAATGGGTCATGTCAATCAGATCATTCAACTAATGATGTGATCATGTTAATCAAATGACAACTCTTTGTCCATGGTTAGGAAACATAACCATCTTTGATTAACAAGCTAGTCTAGTAGAGGCATACTAGTGACACTCTGTTTGTCTATGTATTCACACATGTATTATGTTTCCGGTTAATACAATTCTAGCATGAATAATAAACATTTATCATGATATAAGGAAATAAATAATAACTTTATTATTGCCTCTAGGGCATATTTCCTTCAGTCTCCCACTTGCACTAGAGTCAATAATCTAGATTATACAGTAATGATTCTAACACCCATGGAGCCTTGGTGCTGATCATGTTTTGCTCGTGGAAGAGGCTTAGTCAACGGATCTGCAACATTCAGATCCGTATGTATCTTCCAAATCTCTATGTCTCCCACCTAGACTAGATCCCGAATGGAATTGAAGCGTCTCTTGATGTGCTTGGTTCTCTTGTGAAATCTGGATTCCTTTGCCAAGGCAATTGCACCAGTATTGTCACAAAAGATTTTCATTGGACCCGATGCACTAGGTATGACACCTAGATCGGATATGAACTCCTTCATCCAGACTCCTTCGTTCGCTGCTTCCGAAGCAGCTATGTACTCCACTTCACATGTAGATCCCGCTACGACGCTTTGTTTAGAATTGCACCAACTGACAGCTCCACCGTTTAATGTAAACACGTATCCGGTTTGCGATTTAGAATCGTCCGGATCAGTGTCAAAGCTTGCATCAACGTAACCTTTTACAATGAGCTCTTTGTCACCTCCATATACGAGAAACATATCCTTAGTCCTTTTCAGGTATTTCAGGATGTTCTTGACCGCTGTCCAGTGATCCACTCCTGGATTACTTTGGTACCTCCCTGCTAAACTTATAGCAAGGCACACATCAGGTCTGGTACACATCATTGCATACATGATAGAGCCTATGGCTGAAGCATAGGGAACATCTTTCATTTTCTCTCTATCTTCTGCAGTGGTCGGGCATTGAGTCTGACTCAACTTCACACCTTGTAACACAGGCAAGAACCCTTTCTTTGCTTGATCCATTTTGAACTTCTTCAAAATCTTGTCAAGGTATGTGCTTTGTGAAAGTCCAATTAAGCGTCTTGATCTATCTCTATAGATCTTTATGCCTAATATGTAAGCAGCTTCACCGAGGTCTTTCATTGAAAAACTCTTATTCAAGTATCCCTTTATGCTATCCAGAAATTCTATATCATTTCCAATTAGTAATATGTCATCCACATATAATATCAGAAATGCTACAGAGCTCCCACTCACTTTCTTGTAAATACAGGCTTCTCCGAAAGTCTGTATAAAACCAAATGCTTTGATCACACTATCAAAGCATTTATTCCAACTCCGAGAGGCTTGCACCAGTCCATAAATGGATCGCTGGAGCTTGCACACTTTGTTAGCTCCCTTTGGATCAAAAAAACCTTCTGGTTGCATCATATACAACTCTTCTTCCAGAAATCCATTCAGGAATGCAGTTTTGACATCCATTTGCCAAATTTCATAATCATAAAATGCGGCAATTGCTAACATGATTTGGACAGACTTAAGCATCGCTACGAGTGAGAAGGTCTCATCGTAGTCAACCCCTTGAAATTGTCGAAAACCTTTTGCGACAAGTCGAGCTTTGTAGACAATAACATTACCGTCAGCGTCAGTCTTCTTCTTGAAGATCCATTTATTCTCAATTGCTTGCCGATCATCGGGCAAGTCAACCAAAGTCCATACTTTGTCCTCATACATGGATCCCATCTCAGATTTCATGGCTTCAAGCCATTTTGCGGAATCTGGGCTCACCATCGCTTCTTCATAGTTCGTAGGTTCATCATGATCTAGTAGCATGACTTCCAGAACAGGATTACCGTACCACTCTGGCGCGGATCTCACTCTGGTTGATCTACGAGGTTCAGTAGTATCTTGTTCTGAAGTTTCATGATCATTATCATTAGCTTCCTCACTAACTAGTGTAGGTGTCACTGAAACAGTTTTCTGTGATGTACTACTTTCCAGTAAGGGAGCAGGTACAGTTACCTTGTCAAGTTCTACTTTCCTCCCACTCACTTCTTTTGAGAGAAACTCCTTCTCTAGAAAGTTTCCGAATTTAGCAACAAAAGTCTTGCCTTCGGAGCTGTGATAGAAGGTGTATCCAATAGTTTCCTTTGGATATCCTATGAAGACACATTTCTCCGATTTGGGTTCGAGCTTATCAGGTTGAAGCTTTTTCACATAAGCATCGCAGCCCCAAACTTTCAGAAACGACAACTTTGGTTTCTTGCCAAACCACAGTTCATAAGGCGTCATCTCAACGGAATTTGATGGTGCCCTATTTAACATGAATGCGGCTGTCTCTAGAGCGTATCCCCAAAACGATAGCGGTAAATCAGTAAGAGACATCATAGATCGCACCATATCTAGTAAAGTACGATTACGACGTTCGGACACACCATTACGCTGTGGTGTTCCGGGTGGCGTGAGTTGCGAAACTATTCCACAATTTTTCAAATGTACACCAAACTTTTAACTCAAATATTCTCCTCCACTATCAGATTGTAGAAACTTTATTTTCTTGTTACGATGATTTTCAACTTCACTCTGAAATTCTTTGAACTTTTCAAATGTTTCAGACTTGTGTTTCATTAAGTAGATATAGCCATATCTGCTTAAGTCATCTGTGAAGGTGAGAAAATAACGATATCCGCCACGAGCCTCAATATTCATTGGACCACATACATCTGTATGTACGATTTCCAACAAATCTGTTGCTCTCTCCATAGTACCGGAGAACGGTGTTTTAGTCATCTTGCCCATGAGGCACGGTTCGCAAGTACCAAGTGATTCATAATCAAGTGGTTCCAAAAGTCCATCAGTATGGAGTTTCTTCATGCGCTTTACACCGATCTGACCTAAACGGCAGTGCCACAAATAAGTTGCACTATTATTATCAACTCTGCATCTTTTGGCTTCAACATTATGAATATGTGTATTACTACTATCGAGATTCAATAAGAATAGACCACTCTTCAAGGGTGCATGACCATAAAAGATATTACTCATATAAATAGAACAACCATTATTCTCTGATTTAAATGAATAACCGTCTCGCATTAAACAAGATCCAGATATAATGTTCATGCTCAATGCTGGCACCAAATAACAATTATTTAGGTCTAATACTAATCCCGAAGGTAGATGTAGAGGTAGCGTGCCGACCGCGATCACATCGACTTTGGAACCGTTTCCCACGCGCATCGTCACCTCGTCCTTAGCCAATCTTCGCTTAACCCGTAGTCCCTGTTTCGAGTTGCAAATATTAGCAACAGAACCAGTATCAAATACCCAGGTGCTACTGCGAACATTGGTAAGGTACACATCAATAACATGTATATCACATATACCTTTGTTCACCTTGCCATCCTTCTTATCCGCCAAATACTTGGGGCAGTTCCGCTTCCAGTGACCAGTCTGCTTGCAGTAGAAGCACTCAGTTTCAGGCTTAGGTCCAGACTTGGGTTTCTTCTCTTGAGCAGCAACTTGCTTGCCGTTCTTCTTGAAGTTCCCCTTCTTCTTCCCTTTGCCCTTTTTCTTGAAACTAGTGGTCTTATTGACCATCAACACTTGATGCTCCTTCTTGATTTCTACCTCCATAGCTTTCAGCATTGCGAAGAGCTCGGGAATAGTCTTGTTCATCCCTTGCATATTATAGTTCATCACGAAGCTCTTGTAGCTTGGTGGCAGTGATTGGAGAATTCTGTCAATGACGCAATCATCTGGAAGATTAACTCCCAATTGAATCAAGTGATTATTATACCCAGACATTTTGAGTATATGCTCACTAACAGAACTGTTCTCCTCCATCTTGCAGCTATAGAACTTATTGGAGACTTCATATTTCTCAATCTGGGCATTTGCTTGAAATATTAACTTCAACTCCTGGAACATCTCATATGCTCCATGACGTTCAAACGTCATTGAAGTCCTGATTCTAAGCCGTAAAGCATGGCACACTGAACTATCGAGTAGTCAGCAGCATTGCTCTGCCAGACGTTCATAACATCTGGGGTTGCTCCAGCAGCAGGCCTGGCACCCAGCGGTGCTTCTAGGACGTAATTCTTCTATGCAGCAATGAGGATAATCCTCAAGTTACGGACCCAGTCCGTGTAATTGCTACCATCATCTTTCAACTTTGCTTAATCAAGGAACGCATTAAAATTCAACAGAACAACAACACGAGCCATCTATCTACAATTAACATAAACAAGCAAGATACTATCAGGGACTAAGTTCATGATAAATTTAAGTTCAATTAATCATATTACTTAAGAACTCCCACTTAGATAGACATCCCTCTAATCCTCTAAGTGATCACGTGATCCAAATCAACTAAACCATGTCCGATCATCACATGAGATGGAGTAGTTTCATTGGTGAACATCACTATGTGGATCATATCTACTATATGATTCACGCTCGACCTTTCGGTCTCCGTGTTCCGAGGCCATATCTGTATATGCTTGGCTCGTCAAGTATAACCTGAGTATTCCGCGTGTGCAACTGTTTTGCACCCGTTATATTTGAACGTAGAGCCTATCACACCCGATATCACGCGGTGTCTTAGCACGAAGAACTTTCGCAATGGTGCATACTCAGGGAGAACACTTCTTGATAATTTAGTGAGAGATCATCTTATAATGCTACCGTTAATCAAAGCAAGATAAGATGCATAAAAGATAAACATCACATGCAATCAATATAAGTGATATGATATGGCCATCATTATCTTGTGCCTGTGATCTCCATCTCCGAAGCACCGTCATGATCACCATCGTCACCGGCGTGACACCTTGATCTCCATCGTAGCATCGTTGTCGTTTCGCCAATCTTATGCTTCTACGACTATCACTACCGCTTAGTAATAAAGTAAAGCATTACATCGCGATTGCATTGCATACAATAAAGCGACAACCATATGGCTCCTGCCAGTTGCCGATAACTCGGTTACAAAACATGATCATCTCATACAATAAAATTTAGCATCATGTCTTGGCCATATCACATCACAACATGCCCTGCAAAAACAAGTTAGACGTCCTCTACTTTGTTGTTGCAAGTTTTACGTGGCTGCTACGGGCTTAAGTAAGAACCAATCTCACCTACACATCAAAACCACAACGATAGTTTGTCAAATGGACTCCGTTTTAACCTTCGCAAGGACCGGGCGTAGCCACACTCAGTTCAACTAAAGTTGGAGAGACAGTCGCCCGCAAGCCACCTATGTGCAAAGCACGTCGGGGGAACCGGTCTCGCGTAAGCGTATGCGTAATGTTGGTCCGGGTCGTCTCGTCCAACAATACCGCCGAACCAAAGTATGACATGCTGGTAGGCAGTATGACTTATATCACCCACAACTCACTTGTGTTCTACTCGTGCATATAACATCAAACCATAAAACCTAGGCTCGGATGCCACTGTTGGGGAACGCAGTAATTTCAAAAAATTTCGTACGCACATGCAAGATCATGGTGATGCATAGCAACGAGAGGGGAGAGTGTTGTCTATGTACCCACGCAGACCGACTGCGGAAGCGTTGACACAACGTAGAGGAAGTAGTCGTACGTGTTCACGATCCGACCGATCCAAGCACCGTTACTCCGGCGCCTCCGAGTTCTTAGCACACGTACAACTCGATGACGATCCCCGGGCTCCGATCCAGCAAAGCGTCAAGGAGGAGTTCCGTCAGCACGACGGCGTGGTGACGATCTTGATGTTCTACCGACGCAGGGCTTCGCCTAAGCACTACAACAATATGACCGAGGTGGAATATGGTGGTAGGGGGCACCGCACACGGCTAAGGAACGATCACGTGGATCAACTTATGTGTCTAGAGGTGCCCCTGCCTCCGTATATAAAGGAGCCAAGGGGGAGGGGGCCGCCGGCCAGGAGGAGGGCGCAGGAGGAGTCCTACTCCTTCCGGGAGTAGGACTCCCCCCCCCAATCCTAGTTGGACTAGGATTCCCCGAGGGGGAAAGAGAGAGAGGGGGGCCGGCCACCTCTCCTAGTCCTAATAGGACTAGGGGAGCGGGGAGGCGTGCGACCATCTTGGGCTGCCCCTTTCTCCTTTCCACTAAAGCCCATGAAGGCCCATATGGCTCCCGGGGGGTTCCGGTAACCTCCCGGTACTCCGGTAAAATCCCGATTTCACCCGGAACACTTCCGATGTCCAAATATAGGCTTCCAATATATCAATCTTTATGTCTCGACCATTTCGAGACTCCTCGTCCTGTCCGTGATCACATCCGGGACTCCGAACTAACTTCGGTACATCAAAATGCATAAACTCATAATAACTGTCATCGTAACGTTAAGCGTGTGGACCCTACGGTTCGAGAATAATGTAGACATGACTGAGACACATCTCCGGTCAATAACCAATAGCGGGACCTGGATGCCCATATTGGCTCCTACATATTCAACGAAGATCTTTATCGGTCAGACCGCATAACAACATACGTTGTTCCCTTTGTCATCGGTATGTTACTTGCCCGAGATTCGATCGTCGGTATCCAATACCTAGTTCAATCTCGTTACCGGCAAGTCTCTTTACTCGTTCCGTAATACATCATCCTGCAACTAACTCATTAGTTGCAATGCTTGCAAGGCTTAAGTGATGTGCATTACCGAGAGGGCCCAAAGATACCTCTCCGACATTCGGAGTGACAAAACCTAATCTCGAAATACGCCAACCCAACATGTACCTTCGGGGACACCTGTAGTACTCCTTTATAATCACCCAGTTACGTTGTGACGTTTGGTAGTACCCAAAGTGTTCCTCCGGTAAACGGGAGTTGCATAATCTCATAGTCATAGGAACATGTATAAGTCATGAAGAAAGCAATAGCAACATACTAAACGATCGGGTGCTAAGCTAATGGAATGGGTCATCTCAATCAGATCATTCAACTAATGATGTGACCTCATTAATCAAATAACAACACTTTGTTCATGGTTAGGAAACATAACCATCTTTGATTAACGAGCTAGTCAAGTAGAGGCATACTAGTGACACTCTGTTTGTCTATGTATTCACACATGTATTATGTTTCCGGTTAATACAATTCTAGCATGAATAATAAACATTTATCATGATATAAGGAAATAAATAATAACTTTATTATTGCCTCTAGGGCATATTTCCTTCACTAAGCATATTAGAGATAACTTAGCATATTAGAGCTAACTTAGGTCATTTCATAGGAAACAAAGCTAAGTATAGATCATTTTGGAGATCTGACATACCTGTCATACTTCACTCCTCCTTCTTCTCCTTCTCCTTCATCATCCTGATGTGCTTAGAGTGGTGACGCAGTGGGATGTAGTCTTCTACCACAATTGGCATGGTCATGTCACCCGGCTGTGGGATTGCCGGTGCCACCACCATCGCGAGGTCATTGTCAGGCACCACCACCATTGCGAGGCCATCTTTAGGCAGCACCATCGCTAGGTCATCGTCAGCCACCACCACCTCTTACCCATCGCCAGCCACCACCATCGCTTGCCCATCGTCAGCCACCACCATCGCTTGGCCATCGTCAGCCACCACCATCGCGAGGTCATCGTCAGATAGAATAGGCTGCACCTCCTCATCCCCACTCTGCTCCTCTTCTTCCCCACTCCATTTCGGATCACCCTAGCTGCTGCTTTCGATGTAGCCAGACTCGCTGCTGCTTTTGCTGTAGCCAGAGTCGCTGCCGCTGCTCCCATTGCCTGACCAAATGCAACAAAGTTTTTTTTAACAATCAGTGTGAGACAAAGCCAAATGGAGAGGAAGAAGAGGCAGAGCATACTGGCATCGTCGTCGTCCTGGTAGCGCATGTGGTACATAGTCGTGTTGAACACCTTCATGGTGAGCGTGGCGTTGCCGTCATACCTATGGACAAGGAAGTACCCATGCCATAGGCCATAGGCACGGAAGAACTGCTCCCAGCCACGACACATGTACATGTGGTCGTACCTAAACACCACCTCCACGTCCCACATCCTACGAAGCCCGCCGTCGGCCTGTCGCAGCTTCACATTCTTTGGCCGATGGCCGTCCAACATCTTCACAAAAGTGTCAGGCAACCTCTGCAGCGTGGGTCAAGCAGTGATGTAGCAAACAACAGAGTTATGATAAAGAGATGGGTGAATGGGAGATCTCTCCTTTTATATACCCGCCTCTTGGAGGAATTCTCGAGTATGATCGTGAAGAACTCGAAACCTTCCAAGTCGTACTCCGGTGTGGCAGAGTGCAGCCTGTGGTGGCGGCCTCCCCCCATCTCTGATAAGCAGCAAAAGTGACCAATTAGTATCTATAAACACAGCTAGCTAGAACCATATTTATCAACTGTATCATATTAATTTGATAAATGGACATAGTTGGAACAGAGCCAAGTTTTTAGACATGAAAGAAAACTGAGAAAAAAAGCAATGCCCTTGTGCTCAACAACATCAACAACACTTAATTAATTTGGTAGGTTAGTTGGCAATGGCAATTGGCACCCTTCAAAACTAGGGATTTCTTTAGACATGAAAGAAAACTGAAAATGTTGAAAAACAGAGCATAGTAATCTAAAAATAGGGAAATACACTTCTTCTTCCTCCTCTTTATCTTCTTCTTATTTTTTCATCTTTCTTCTTTCTTCTTAACCAAAAATAAACCTAAAGTTCCTTGTGGTGTGATCACATTGGAATACTTGTGGCAACAATCATAGTGGCACCATATTTTAGGCACCGCTAGGTTGACATACTAGAGCTGAGCACAAGATTTATCCTTGGTATGTGGATTTAGGTGGCTCTAGGACCAAGAACACTGCAACATGCACCTATCATGGTGTGAGAAACAATTGATGCCCAATATATGACATTTTTAAGAGGTAAAACCAGTTGACATGGTTAACCTTGTTTGACCTCCTCGGAGGAAGAAGATCGTTGTCCTAGAGGACAGACAACATCAGTACTACATAATGTAGGTCAAAGAACATTGTTGGCCTAGAAAACAAAGGCCCTAGTGATCTATGCATTGATAACCCACAAGTATAGGGGATCGCAACAGTTATCGAGGGTAGAGTATTCAACCCAAATTTATTGATTCGACACAAGGGGAGCCAAAGAATATTCTCAAGTATTAGCAGATGAGTTGTCAATTCAACCACACCTGGAAACTTAATATCTACAACAAAATATTTAGTAGCAAAGTAATATGATAATAGTGGTAATGGTAGCAAAAGGTAATGATAACAAAAGTAATGTTTTTGGTATTTTGTAGTGATTGTAACAGTAGCAATGGAAAAGTAAATAAACGAAGAACAATATATGGAAAGCTCGTAGGCAATGGATCGGTGATAGAGAATTATGCCAGATGCGGTTCATCATGTAACAATCATAACATAGGGTGACACAGAACTAGCTCCAATTCATCAATGTAATGTAGGCATGTATTCCGAATATAGTCATACGTGCTTATGGAAAAGAACTTGCATGACATCTTTTGTCCTACCCTCCCGTGGCAGTGGGGTCCTAATGGAAACTAAGGGATATTAAGGCCTCCTTTTAATAGAGTACTGGACCAAAGCATTAACACATAGTGAATACATGAACTCCTCAAACTACAGTCATCACCGGGAGTGGTCCCGATTATTGTCACTTCAGGGTTGTCGGATCATAACACATAGTAGGTGACTATAGACTTGCAAGATAGGATCAAGAACTCTCATATATTGATGAAAACATAATAGGTTCAGATCTGAAATCATGGCACTCGGGCCCTAGTGACAAGCATTAAGCATAGCAAAGTCATAGCAACATCAATCTCATAACATAGTGGATACTAGGGATCAAACCCTAACAAAACTAACTCGATTACATGATAAATCTCATCCAACCCATCACCGTCCAGCAAGCCTACGATGGAATTACTCACGCACGGCGGTGAGCATCATGAAATTGGTGATGGAGGATGGTTGATGATGACGATGGCGATGGATTCCCCTCTCTGAAGCCCCGAACGGACTCCAGATCAGCCCTCCCGAGAGGTTTTAGGGCTTGGCGGCGGCTCCGTATCGTAAAACGCGACGAATCCTTCTCTCTATTTTTTCTCCCCGAAAGCAAATATATAGAGTTGGAGTTGAGGTCGGAGGAGCTCCAGGGGGCCCACGAGGTAGGGGGCGCGCCCAGGGGGGCAGGCGCGCCCCCACCCTCGTGGCTAGGGTGTGGGCCCCCTGGTCTTCATCTTTTGCAAGGATTTTTTATTATTTCCAAAAATACGTTCCATGAAGTTTCAGGTCATTTCGAGAACTTTTGTTTCTGCACATAAATAACACCATGGCAATTCTGCTGAAAACAGCGTCAGTCCGGGTTAGTTCCATTCAAATCATGCAAGTTAGAGTCCAAAACAAGGGCAAAAATGTTTGGAAAAGTAGATACGACGGAGACGTATCAACTCCCCCAAGCTTAAACCTTTGCTTGTCCTCAAGCAATTCAGTTGATAAACTGAAAGTGATAAAGAAAACTTTTACAAACTCTGTTTGCTCTTGTTGTTGTAAATATGTAAAGCCAGCATTCAAGTTTTCAGCAAAGATTATAACTAACCATATTCACAATAACGCTTAGGTCTCATGTTTACTCATATCAATGGCATAATCAACTAGCGAGCAATAATAATAAATCTCGGATGACAACACTTTCTCAAAACAATCATAATATGATATAACAAGATGGTATCTCGCTAGCCCTTTCTGAGACCGCAAAACATAAATGCAGAGCACCTTTAAAGATCAAGGACTGACTAGACATTGTAATTCATGGTAAAAGAGATCCAGTCAAGTCATACTCAATGTAAACTAACAGTAATGAATGCAAATGACAGTGGTGCTCTCCAACTGGTGCTTTTTAATAAGAGGATGATGACTCAACATAAAAGTAAATAGATAGGCCCTTCGCAGAGGGAAGCAGGGATTTGTAGAGGTGCCAGAGCTCGGTTTTGAAATAGAGGTGAATAATATTTTGAGCGGTATACTTTCATTGTCAACATAACAACCAAGAGATGGCGATATCTTCCATGCTACACACATTATAGGCGGTTCCCAAACAGAATGGTAAAGTTTATACTCCCCCTCCACCAACAAGCATCAATCCATGGCTTGCTCGAAACAACGAGTGCCTCCAACTAAC
Organism: Triticum aestivum; assembly: GCF_018294505.1. Classification (NCBI taxonomy): domain Eukaryota; kingdom Viridiplantae; phylum Streptophyta; class Magnoliopsida; order Poales; family Poaceae; genus Triticum; species Triticum aestivum. The sequence goes on from NC_057806.1 coordinate 416,443,999, forward strand.
AAGAGTCCCAGGGGGAGTTTTGTTTGCAATTATTTTGATTTAGTTTGCATAAAGCATGGGACTGGGCATCCCGGTGACCAGCCATTTTCTCGTGAGTGAGGAGCGGAGTCCACTCCTCTTGAGAATAACCCGCCTAACATGGAAGATACGGATAGCCCTAGTTGATACATGAGCTATTCGAGCATACAAAACAGAATATTTATTTGAAGGTTTAGAGTTTGGCACATACAAATTTACTTGGAACGGCAGGTAGATACCGTATATAGGTAGGTATGGTGGACTCATATGGAATAACTTTGGGGTTTATGGATTGGATGCACAAGCAGTATTCCCGCTTAGTACAAGTGAAGGCTAGCAAAAGACTGGGAAGCGACCAGCTAGAGAGCGACAACAGTCATGAACATGCATTAAAATTAATCAACACCGAATGCAAGCATGAGTAGGATATAATGCACCATGAACATAAATATCGTAGAGGCTATGTTGATTTTGTTTCAACTACATGCGTGAACATGTGCCAAGTCAAGCCACTTAAATCGTTCAAAGAGGATACCACCCTATCATACCACATCACAACCATTTTAATAGCATGTTGGCACGCAAGGTAAACCATTATAAGCTCCTAGCTAATCAAGCATGGCACAAGAAACTATGATCTCTAGTTGTCATTGCAAACATGTTTATTCATAATAGGCTGAATCAGGAACGATGAACTAATCATATTTACAAAAACAAGAGAGGTCGAGTTCATACCAGCTTTTCTCATCTCAGTCAGTCCATCATATAATCATCATTGTTGCCTTTCACTTGCACGACCGAATGATGTGGATAATAATAATAATAGTGCACGTGCGTTGGACTAAGTTGGAATCTGCAAGCATTCAATAAATAGGAGAAGACAAGGCAATATGGGCTCTTTTGTCAGATCAACAATAATGCATATAAGAGCCACTTCAACAATTTAATCATCGTCTTCTCCTATCGACCCCCAAAGAAAAGAAATAAAACTATTTACACGGGAAAGCTCCCAACAAGCAAAAGAAGAACAATAAATCTTTTTGGGTTTTCTTTTTAATTACTACTACAAGCATGGAAAGTAAACTAATTAAAAGCTATAACTATTTTTTTGGTTTTTCTTAAGGCTTATTAAACACACAAGAAGAAAGCATAAAAAGGAAAATAAACTAGCATGGATATTACAATGAAAAAGTATGAGCATCGACATCTAGCAATGAGTGTGTGTGAACATGAATGTAATGTCAGTGGGAAATACGTACTCCCCCAAGCTTAGGCTTTTGGCCTAAGTTGGTTTATTGCCACGGATGGCCTGGCAGATATCCATAGTTGTAGCTGGGGTCATACTGTGATGCAGCGGCTATTGCCTCCTGAGCTGTAGCGTGGCGGCGAGCTGCCTCCGCCCTCCTCTCGTACTCATCTGCCTCCTCTCTGGTAATAAAATGTCTTCCTTTTGCCTGATAATCAAAGAAGGCAGGAGCAGGTAGAGTAATACAGACAACACGACGTCTGTCAAAGATTAAGCGATACTAGAGAGGTGATTCATTCCTCTCGACAAACTGGTGGTGAACCATAGCATTAAAGTCTAGGTAAGTAGGAGGCAATTCAATATCATAATTACGTATGGTTACACCAAGAAAATCAACTAAGCGGGTTGCATAAATTCCTCCAAAGAAATCTCCATTAAATCTATTATGATGCAACCTACGTGCAACAATGGCTCCCAAATTATAAGATTTGTCTCCTAACACATCACTCCTAAGAATACCGAGGTCAGAGACACACATATGACATGCTTCATCTTTACCATTTATGCACCTACCTATGAAGAGAGCAAAATAATGTATAGTAGGAAAATGAATGCTCCCTATGGTAGCTTGTGATATGTCTCTAGATTCCCCCATAGTTATACTAGCAAGAAAATTTCTAAATTCAGATTTGCGGGGTTCACTAGCACTACCCCATTGTGGAAGTTTGCAAGCAGTGGTAAAATCCTCTAAGTCCATAGTATAAGATTTTTCATAAAGATCAAATAGGACAGTTGGAGAATTACGTGAAGATGAAAATTCAAACCTCCTCACAAAGGAACTAGTGAGATAGTGGTACTGGCGGCACTTTTCTTCCTCGAAGCTCACAAGATCAGCGTTACACAAATATGCATTGAATTCTTCCTTAATTCCCGCTCGATCCATAAAGTTTTCTGAAGGCCATTCACAAGGACGCACTGGAGCGTCTCTTGGTGGCTCTTCATCAGCATCACGCATTGCAAGCCTAGGTCCTTGCTTCCTTGAAGAACCACCTTGGTACATTTTCCTAAGCATATTTCTTCCTCTGAAAAATTTCTGAAATTCTTAGTAACTTCAAGTAAAAGGAAACCAAACTCAACAAAATTGATAGAAACTACTCCTACAAGTGCCTAGAGCCTATATCATGCATCAAAACTACTTTTGACCATATAAATTTGACATGCAAGCTCAATAACAGGGTCACCTAAGCAGCAAAAATATGCAATGAATAAAGCACTAGAACAAAAATTAATTGGACCAATGGAGGAGTCACATACCAAGGAACAATCCCCCCAAGCAGTTTTGTGAGAGGTGCTTTGAGCAAGGAGATCGAAAATCGCAGCAAAATGAGCTAGAACTCGTGCTTGAGCTGGATATTGTGTTTGTGGGAGGAAGAAGAAGTGTGTGGGTGCAGGAATAAGTGGAGGAGGGCCACCGTGGGCCCACGAGGCAGGGGCCCAGGGGGGCGCGCCCTCCACCCTCGTGGCCAGGTGGATGCCCCCCTGCTGTGTTCTCAGTGCCAAATATTCTCAAATATTCCAGAAAAAATCATATATAAATTTCAGGGCATTTGGAGAACTTTTATTTTTGGGGTATTTTTATATTGCACGGATAATTCAGATAACAGACAGAAAATACTATTTTTATTTTATTTAAATAAATAACAGAAAGTAAAAGGAGGGTACAGAAGGTTGTGCCTTCTAGTTTCATCCATCTCATGCTCATCAAAAGGAATCCACTAACAAGGTTGATCAAGTCTTGTTAACGAACTCATTCCGAATAACATGGAACCGGAGAAATTTCGAATAACACTATGTTACCTCAACGGGGATATGCACATCCCCAATAATAAGAATATCATATTTCTTCTTGACAGTAGGAAGAGGAAATTCAAAACCTCCAATAATAATCGATGGAATTTTTCCAATAGAGTTGATACTATGAACTTGAGGTTGTTTCCTCGGAAAGTGTACCGTATGCTCATTACCATTAACATGAAAAGTGACATTGCCTTTGTTGCAATCAATAACAGCCCCTGCAGTATTCAAAAAGGGTCTTCCAAGAATAATAGACATACTATCGTCCTCGGGAATATCAAGAATAACAAAGTCCGTTAAAATAGTAACGTTTGCAACCACAACAGGCACATCCTCACAAATACCGACAGGTATAGCAGTTGATTTATCAGCCATTTGCAAAGATATTTCAGTAGGTGTCAACTTATTCAAATCAAGTCTATGATATAAAGAGAGAGGCATAACACTAACACCGGCTCCAAGATCACATAAAGCAGTTCTAACATAGTTTCTTTTAATGGAGCATGGTATAGTGGGTACTCCTGGATCTCCAAGTTTCTTTGGTATTCCACCCTTAAAAGTATAATTAGCAAGCATGGTGGAAATTTCAGCTTCCGGTATCTTTCTTTTATTAGTAACAATTTCTTTCAAGTACTTAGCATAAGGATTCATTTTAAGCATATCAGTTAATCGCATACGCAAAAAGATAGGTCTAATCATTTCAGCAAAGCGCTCAAAATCCTCATCATCCTTTTTCTTGGATGGTTTGGGAGGAAAAGGCATGGGTTTCTGAACCCAAGGCTCTCTTTCTTTACCGTGTTTCCTAGCAACAAAGTCTTCTTATCATAACGTTGATTCTTTGATTGTGGGTTATCAAGATCAACAGCAGGTTCAATTTATATATCATTATCATTACTAGGTTGAGCATCATCATGAACATTATCATTAACATTATCACTAGTTTCAGGTTCATTAACAGATTGTGTTTCAACATCAGAAATAGAAATATCATTTGGATTCTCAGGTGTTTCAGCAATAGGTTCACTAGAAGCATGCAAAGTCCTATCATTTTTGTTTTTCTTCCTTTTAGAAGGACTAGGTGCATCTATATTATTTCTCTGAGAATCTTGCTCAATTCTCTTAGGGTGGCCTTCAGGATACAAAGGTTCCTGAGTCATTTTACCAGTTCTAGTAACCACTCTAACAGCATAATCATTATTCTTACTATTCAATTCATTGAGCAAATCATTTTGAGCCTTAAGTACTTGTTCTACTTGAGTGGTAACCATAGAAGCATGCTTACTAATAAGTTTAAGTTCACCTTTGACATTAGCCATATAATCACCCAAGTGTTCAAGCATATTTGCATTGTATTTCAATTGTCTACCAAAATAAGCATTAAAATCTTCTTGCTTCACCATAAAATTATCAAACTCATCTAAACATTGGCTAGCAAACTTTGTAAGAGGGATTTCAGCTTTATCATATTTATAGAGGGAATTTACCTTTACTACCTGTGTCGGGTTATCAAGACCATGTATTTCTTCAATAGGTAATGAATTAAGATCATATGTTTCTTCAACATGCGGTAAATTAAGACCATGTATTTCTTCAATAGGAGGTAAATTCTTAACATCTTCAGCTTTAATACCCTTTTCTTTCATAGATTTCTTTGCCTCTTGCATATCTTCAGGACTGAGAAATAGAACACCTCTTTTCTTCGGAGTTGGTTTAGGAATAGGCTCAGGAATGCAGGCTGCTAGGAAGTGTCCAATTATTTTCATTTGTCAACATATTATTCAATAGAATTTCAGCTTCATCCGGTGTTCTTTCCCTGAAAACAGAACTAGCACAACTATCCAGGTAATTTTTGGAAGCATCGGTTAGTCCATTATAAAAGATATCAAGTATTTCATTTTTCTTGAGAGGATGATCAGGCAAAGCATTAAGTAACTTGAGAAGCCTCCCCCAAGCTTGTGGGAGACTCTCTTCTTCAATTTGCACAAAATTATATATATCCCTCAAAGCAGCTTGTTTCTTATGAGCAGGGAAATATTTAGCAGAGAAGTAATAAATCATATCCTGGGGACTACGCACACAACCAGGATCCAGAGAATTGAACCATATCTTAGCATCACCCTTTAATGAGAATGGAAATATTTTAAGGATATAAAGGTAGCGAGATTTCTCATCATTAGTGAACAGGGTGGCTATATCATTTAATTTAGTAATATGTGCCACAACAGTTTCAGATTCATAGCCATGAAAAGGATCAGATTCAACCAAAGTAATTATATCAGGATCAACAGGGAATTCATAATCCTTATCAGTAACACAGATAGGTGAAGTTGCAAAAGCAGGGTCAGGTTTCATTCTAGCATTAAGATATTGCTGCTTCCATTTAGCTAATAACCTCTTGAGCTCGTATCTATCTTTGCAAGCTAAAATAGTCTAAAGCAACTTCTTTTTCCAAAACATAACCCTCAGGAACAACAGACGATTCATATTTATTAGGGGCAGAGTCTTCATCATCACTTTCATCAATGTTATCAGTTTCAATAATTTCATTCTCTCCAACCCTAGCAAGTTGTTCATCAAGAAATTCACCAAGTGGCACAGTAGTATCAAGCATAGAAGTAGTTTCATCATAAGTATCGTGCATAGCAGAAGTGACATCATCAATAACATGCGACATATCAGAACGAATAGCAGAAGCAGGTTTAGGTGTCACAAGCTTACTCAAAACAGAAGGTGAATCAAGTGCAGAGCTAGATGGCATTTCCTTACCTCCCCTCATAGTTGAGGGATAAATCTTGGTTTTTGGATCTCTCAAGTTCTTCATAATGATAAGCAGATATAAATCCCAAGTGACTCAAAGAATAGAGCTATGCTCCCCGGCAACGGCGCCAGAAAATAGTCTTGATAACCCACAAGTATAGGGGATCACAACATTTTTCGAGGGTAGAGTATTCAACCCAAATTTATTGATTCGACACAAGGGGAGCCAAAGAATATTCTCAAGTATTAGCAGCTGAGTTGTCAATTCAACCACACCTGGAAACTTAATATCTGCAGCAAAGTATTTAGTAGCAAAGTAATATGATAATAGTGGTAACGGTAGCAAAAGGCAATGATAACAAAAGTAATGTTTTTGGTATTTTGTAGTGATTGTAACAGTAGCAATGGAAAAGTAAATAAGCGAAGAACAATATATGGAAAGCTCGTAGGCAATGGATCGGTGATAGAGAATTATGCCGGATGCGGTTCATCATGTAACAATCATAACATAGGGAGACACAGAACTAGCTCCAATTCATCAATGTAATGTAGGCATGTATTCCGAATATAGTCATATGTGCTTATGGAAAAGAACTTGCATGACATCTTTTGTCCTACCCTCCCGTGGCATCGGGGTCCTAATGGAAACTAAGGGATATTAAGGCCTCCTTTTAATAGAGTACCGAACCAAAGCATTAACACATAGTGAATACATGAACTCCTCAAACTACGGTCATCATCGGGAGTGGTCCCGATTATTGTCACTTCGGGGTTGCCGGATCATAACACATAGTAGGTGACTATAGACTTGCAAGATAGGATCAAGAACTCTCATATATTGATGAAAACATAATAGGTTCAGATCTGAAATCATGGCACTCGGGCCCTAGTGACAAGCATTAAGCATAGCAAAGTCATAGCAACATCAATCTCAGAACATAGTGGATACTAGGGATCAAACCCTAACAAAACTAACTCGATTACATGATAAATCTCATCCAACCAATCACCGTCCAGCAAGCCTACAATGGAATTACTCACGCACGGCGGTGAGCATCATGAAATTGGTGATGGAGGATGGTTGATGATGACGATGGCGACGAATCCCCCTCTCCGAAGCCCCGAACGGACTCCAGATCAGCCCTCCCGAGTGGTTTTAGGGCTTGGCGGCGGCTCCGTATCGTAAAACGCGATGAATCCTTCTCTCCGATTTTTTATCCCTGAAAGCAAATATATAGAGTTGGAGTTGAGGTCGGAGGAGCTCCAGGGGGCCCACGAGGTAGGGGGCGCGCCTAGGGGGGCAGGCGCGCCCCCACCCTCGTGGCTAGGGTGTGGGCCCCCTGGTCTTCATCTTTTGCAAGGATTTTTTTATTATTTCCAAAAAGACGTTTCGTGAAGTTTCAGGTCATTCTGAGAACTTTTGTTTCTGCACATAAATAACACCATGGCAATTCTGCTGTAAACAGCGTCAGTCCGGGTTAGTTCCATTCAAATCATGCAAGTTAGAGTCCAAAACAAGGGCAAAAGTGTTTGGAAAAGTAGATACGACGGAGACGTATCAGCTCATTGCAATATTTTTATACCTATACTAAATAGTCTTGATGCGATTTAGAGTCCAAACTCAAAAGACTGCAAAAAGTGAAGGCCATTGGAACCTGCCACTTGATGAGTAATGCTCAAGCTGGTTACTAGTGCAAAGTGGTGGCCCTTTTGGCACTGCTTCCACGCTAGCCCTGCCTGAACCTGCCTATTGGCTGTTGCCACAATCATGCTGACTGGATCCGGGCGGACACGAAAATTTACTTCCGGAGTGGTACTTGCACAATCACTAGGCCCACCAATCACTTCAACTAAACCTAAAGTAAACCTAAACTAAACCAAACCTAAAGTAAGGGCTCCTTGGGCGTCCGACCTATTGGACATGGGCTAGACTGATGGCTGCGAAGATACAAAGACCGAAGACTCTACCCGTGTCCGGATGGGACTCTCGTTGGCGTGGAAAGCAAGCTTGGCGTCCAAATGTGAAGATTCTTTTCTCTGTAACCGACCTTATGTAACCCTAGATCCCTCCGGTGTCTATATAAACCGGAGGGCTAGGTCCGTAGACAGATATCCTCATAATCATAGTCAGACAGGCTAGACTTTTAGGGTTTTAGCCATTATGATCTCACGGTAGATCAACTCTTGTAATACTCATATTCATCAAGATCAATCAAGCAGGAAGTAGGGTATTACCTCCATAGAGAGGGCGCGAACCTGGGTAAACATTGTGTCCCCTGTCTCCTGTTACCATCGACCTTAGACGCACAGTTTGGGACCCCCTACCCGAGATCCGCCGGTTTTGACACCAATAGCAGGGCGGCCGTGGTGGTGGAGAAGAGGGGCGCCGGGGCGGTCGGTTGGAGGAGGGGGCGCCGGAGCGGTGTGGCGTCTGTGGTTGTGGAAGAGAGGGGTGCCGGGGCCGCCAGGGTGGAGGAGTGGGCACCGCAGCGACGAGGTGGCTTGGGGCGGCGGCGGCTCGGGCACGGGGCAGGGCGGGGCGGCATGGCATGGCGACGGGGATGGCGCGGGGCGGAGGAGGGGGTCGCCAGGGCGGCGGGGGCGGTGGCGATGACGGGGGTGGCGTGGGTGGCGGCGGCACGTGGGTAGGGTGGCGCGGGGCGGCGGCTCGTGCGCGGGCGGAGAGAGAGAGGGGACAGAGAGATGGGGCGCATGAGGGCGTCGTTGGCATTTTAGTTAGGGCATGGTTCTTTGCCATCTGCTAGCAGACGACAAAGAGCCTAGCTAACGGACGTTAGTTTTGCCACTTTCTTTGCCATCTGCTAGCAGACGGCAACAAAGCTTTGCTGTCAGCTAGCAGACGGCAAAGAAAGTGGCCATTAGGTGGTTCTCGCTAGTGGGCCACCCACACTCTTTGCCGTCTGCTAGCTGACGGCAAAGCTTCTATACTGTCTGCTAGCGGGCGACAAAGAGCTGGCCAACGACAAACATGACCTTTGCCGTCAGCTGGCTGACGACAAAGAGCTGGCTGACGGCAAAGATCCTAATTCTAATAGTGATGCATGGTGTTCGGTCCATCCAATCCAGGCTGAACGATGCTGTCCAAGGTCTTCTGACAGGCTTTGAGGTAAGTCAAGTAATACTCTTTTCTCATAAATTGGATTTAGTCCTTAGCATGCCATATCTGTAGTAGCCCCTGAGACTCTATAAGGTTTGCAAAGTAAATCTATGGAGGATCCCATTCTACAGGCCCTTTATTTGAAGTGGTGCGAACTTTTTAATGTCACATGCATCTTCTCTGGCCGCAAATGCTACTGTGGCGCTAGAGGAGATGGATCAGAAGCTCAAGCATTCTGATAAAGAGCTTGACCTTGTCAACAAACAGCTTGACGAGGTGCAAGGTATGCCCTTTGATAAGATGTGTAATTGCTTTATGCTGGATATTAATGATCCAGATTGTATGCTAATCTTTATTGTGATGATCTTGCAGCTGCTGTCACCGAAGTCAAGGGATTTAGGGAGGCTATGGGAGTCCTGGATTGGGGGGGGGGGTCTCCGGACAGCCGGACTATATCCTTTGGCCGGACTGTTAGACTATGAAGATACAAGATTGAAGACTTCATCTCGTGTCCGGATGGGACTCTACTTGGCATGGAAGGCAAGCTAGGCAATACGGATATGTACATCTCCTCCTTTGTAACCGACCTTGTGTAACCCTATCCCTTTCCAGTGTCTATATAAACTGGAGTGTTTTAGTCCGTAGGACAACATACAATCATACCATAGGCTAGCTTCTAGGGTTTAGCCTCTCCAATCTCGTGGTAGATCAACTCTTGTAATACTCATACCATCAAGAATAAATCAAGCAGGACGTAGGGTTTTACCTCCATCAAGAGGGCCCGAACCTGGGTAAAACATCGTGTTCCCTGCCCCCTGTTACCATCCGCCTTAGACGCACAGTTCGGGACCCCCTACCCGAGATCCACCGGTTTTGACATCGACATTGGTGCTTTCATTGAGAGTTCCTCTGTGTCGTCGCCGTTAGGCTTGATGGCTCCTACGATCACTGATAGCGATGCAGTCCAGGGTGAGACTTTTCTCCCCGGACAGATCTTTGTGTTCGGCGGCTTTGCACTGCGGGCCAAATCGCTTGGCCATCTGGAGCAGATCGAAAGTTACGCCCCTAGCCACCAGGTCAGGTTCGGAAGCTTAAACTACACGACCGATATCCACGGAGACTTGATCTTCGACGGATTCGAGCTCCTGCCTTGTGCACCGCACGGTTACGATGAGTATGGTTTAGCTCTACCATCGGACCGTATTTAGGAGATCGCGTCGGCAGCCGCTCCGACCCTCAATTCAGAGCCATTTTCGCCATCCATGGATGGGTGGATGGACCCCGTCACGGAGGTCGTACCCTCAGCGGCGATCGAGCTGAATACCGACCTTACCCTTCACGAGAGCCATGTAGCCAAATTGTCAGATCCTTCTCCGGCCACGGACTCCGAACCGCCTGCGCCCGTGCCTGTCAAATCCAACTGGGCGCCGATCATGGAGTTCACCTCCGCGGATATCTTTCAGCACTCACCTTTCGGCGACATACTGAACTCATTAAGGTCTCTCTCCTTGTCAGGAGAGTCCTGGCCGAACTATGTTCGGTAGGATTGGGATGCGGATGATGAAGAAATTCACCGCCCACCCACCACCCAGTTAGTAGCCACTGTCGATGACTTAACCGACCTGCTCGACTTCGACTCCGAAGACATCGATGATATGGACGACGATACGGGAGTCGAAGAGGAATCACTGCCCACAGGGCACTGGACAGCCACCTCATCATACGATATATACATGGTGGACACACCCAAAGAAGGCAATGGCAACGAGACAACGGAGGATGACCCCTCCAAGAAGCAACCCAAGCACGGGCGTCAGCGGCGCCGCTCTAAGCCCCACCAAGGCAAACGTGGTGATACCGGCACCGGAGATAATAACACTCCGGATAGTGCCGAAGACAACAACAATTCCCTCCAGCAAGATTTAGAGCAGGAGGATGGAGGAGCCAGCTCTCCTGAGAGAGTGGCAAATGGAGAGGCGGAGGATGATAATTACACGCCTCCCTCCGAAACGAGGCAAGCCTCGGCGATGAAGAATTCGTCGTGCCAGAGGATCCCGTCGAACAAGAGTGCTTCAAGAGCAGGCTTATAGCCATGGCAAATAGCCTTAAGAAAAAGCAGCAGCTTCAAGCTGATCAAGATCTGCTAGCTGATAGATGGACTGAAGTCCTGGCGGCCGAGGAGTATAAACTCGAACGCCCCTCCAAGAGTTACCCAAAGTGCAGGTTGCTACCCTGACTAGAGGAGGAAGCACCGAAACCTACATCCCCGGTGTATGACGCGGCTGATCGGCCACCTCGTGGCCGCGACAGAGAGACATTCCAGCCAAAAGCTCAGCCCGCACCCTGACATCATTCAAATAAAAAGGCAGGGGGAAATACACCAGGGCTGCGAGACGTATTGGAGGACAAAGCAAAACATGCAAGATCGATCTACGGATCAAGAGGGCGCGCCACTATGCGAGACGATAATCGTCACACCGGATACGGTAAAAGTAAGTCCGGCCGGGCCGAACACAGCGGGCAAGACGCATTCGAGCTGCATCGTGATATAGCCCAGTACAGAGGCGCCGCACACCCCTTATGCTTCACAGACGAAGTGATGGATCATCAAATCCCAGAGGGTTTCAAACCCATGAATATAGAATCATACGACAGCACAACAGATCCTGCGGTATGGAACGAGGATTTCCTCCTACACATCGACATGGCCCACGGTGATGACCTACACGCCATCAAATATCTCCCATGCAAACTCAAAGGACCAGCTCGACATTGGCTCAACAGCTTGCCAGCAGAGTCCATTGGCTGTTGGGAAGATCTGGAAGCCGCATTCATCGACAACTTTCAGGGCACTTATGTGCGACCACCAGATGCCGATGACTTGAGCCACATAATTCAGCAGCCAGAGGAATCGGCCAGGCAATTCTGGACACGGTTCCTAACAAAGAAAAATCAAATCATCGACTGTCCGGATGCAGAGGCCCTAACAGCTTTCAAGCACAACATCCGCGACGAGTGGCTAGCCCAGCACCTTGGTCAGGAAAAGCCGAAATCTATGGCAGCCCTCAGGACACTCATGACCCGCTTTTGCGCGGGAGAAGACAGCTGGCTGGCTCGTAGTAATAACATATCAAAGAACCATGGTACTTCGGATACCAAGGACGGCAATGGCAGGTCACGTCGCAACAAGCATAAGCGCCGCAGTAACAGCGACAATTCCGAGGATACGACAGTCAATGCCGGATTCAAAGGCTCCAAACCCGGTCAACGGAAAAATCAATTCAAAAGAAGCACTCCAGGCCCGTCCAGTTTGGACCGTATACTCGATCGCTCATGTCAAATACATGGCACCCCCGACAAGCCAGCCAACAACACCAACAGGGACTGTTGGGTGTTCAAGCAGTCCGGCAAGTTAAATGCCGAAAACAAAGATAAGGGGTCACATAGCGATGACGAGGAGGAGTCCCGGCAGCCGAACACCGGAGGACAGAAGAGGTTCCCCCCACAAGTGCAGACGGTGAACATGATATACGCAACCCACATCCCCAAGAGGGAGCGGAAGCATGCGCTCAGGGACGTATATGCGTTGGAGCCAGTCGCCCCCCAAGTTCAACCCATGGTCCTCCTGTCCTATCACCTTCGATCGCAGGGACCACCCCACTAGCATCCGTCATGGAGGATTCACCGCACTGTTCCTAGACCCAATCATTGACAGATTTCACCTCACTCGAGTCCTAATGGACGGCGGCAGCACCCTGAACCTGCTTTATCAGGACACAATTCATAAAATGGGTATAGACCCCTCAAGGATCAAACCCACTAAAACGACCTTTAAAGGCGTCATACCAGGTGTAGAGGCCCATTGCACAGGCTCAGTCACACTGGAAGTGGTCTCCAGATCTCCGGATAACTTCCGAAGCGAAGAGTTAATCTTCGACATAGTCCCATTCCGCAGTGGCTACCTTGCACTACTCGGGCGAACCGCATTTGCAAGATTCAATGCGGTACCACATTATGCATATTTCAAGCTCAATATGCCAGGGCCTCGGGGGGTCATCACAGTCAATGGAAACACAGAGCGCTCTCTCCGCATGGAGGAGCACACTGCGGCCCTCGCAGCAGAAGCGCAAAGCAGCCTCTTAAGGCAATCCACTAGTTCCGCGATTAAGGACCCGGACAACTTCAAGCGCGCCCGGAGTAATCGGCAACCAGACCGCCTGGCACGTCCCGAGCTCGCATAGAAATGCGGCCCCCACCCCGGCCCCAGCCAAATGGCAAAATCCGTGCCACGCGTACATAATTACGCATTAAAAATACCATGGGCACAGGCGGGGAGGGGGGCACGACGGCAGCACGCCCCAAGTCGTGGCTTAAACCGCACTAGGGGCTCCCCACTTTGTTATTTTTCTCTTTCAGGACTTTAATCTCTGGAAACCCTGTCCGGCAGCGTGATTGCCGAACACATGATGCAGCAACCAAGGAGGCAGAAAGCTACGTCACACCATGGAACTCCCAGGTGGATTACGATAACGAGTGAAATATTTTTTAATACTATTCCTCGGCTTGCCCTTGGAAGGGACATGTCAAACAGCCCTACTTTTTGCTTATCGCACTACTTGTATCATTCTGCTTTAACACACCTTTTTGAATAAAAAATGCATAGCATTAAGACTATTATTGCATTCTTCTTTTATATATATATATGTTCATTTATGACAACCAGCACCCTTACACTCTGGTACGGCCAATATGCTAGGGGCTTAAGCATACCCCATAATACGACGTGAGAAGCCCGAACACTTTCGACAGTGCGGCACCCCGAAATTATAGCATTATATGCATCCGCTCCGAATTATATCTTGGGTCAATAGTTGGGTTTGCCAGGCTCCCATGTTTTGGTACCTTACGTTCCGCTATATCGGCTAAGGTAGCACTGGGAGAACTACTGCGATTGTGCCCCGGTTCTGCTGGGCTAAGCACCTCAGTAGAGAAAGCTAAAACTGACTGTCATGATAAGGCGAGAGACTGGTCGCTGTTCGAGAGGTTTTCGAGTCCCTAAAGACTTATGCCACTTAGAGCGAGGAGTCAGCCCTGTCCGGCTTAAGGCTTGTATCACGCCCCGAATTCGGCCTTCTGAATACTAGGGGCTTCGCCGAAATTTAAAATTATAGAATTCTATGGCTAAGTGAGAGTGATAACGCATTATAGTCCGATTGCCTTGTTCGCTGTGCTGAGCACCTCCCTCGAAGGACCCAACAATGTGAACAAGAGTGCTCAGGTTTATCCCGAACACCCCAGCACTCGTGGCGTGGGGGCAGAAGACGACGACTAGCCATCTCTCAGATTTGATAAACAACCGAACAGAAGGTAATATTTTAAATTCAAACAAGCATTGCATAGCGCATATGAACAAGTTTTCGTAAATACAGGATTGCACGAGCGAGTTTACTTGAATATTATATCTTTCATACACTCGTCCGCTACGAGACGAGCGCCCTTCAGGACACCCTCATAGTACATCTTGGGGTGGCGATGCTCCTTGCCCTGCGGCGGCCCTTCCTTCACCAGCTTCACAGCGTCCATCTTGGCCCATTTCACCTTCACACGGGCGAAAGCCCGGCGTGCACCTTCGGCATAGACGGACTGCTTGATGACTTCAAGCCGTGGGCAGGCATCCACAAGCCGCCTCACCAGGCCGAAGTAGCTATTGAGAAGGGCATCGCCAGGCCACATCCGGACTATAAAGCCCTTCATGGCCTGTTCGGCCGCCTTGTGCAGCTCGACCAGTTGCTTTAGCTGGTCGCTCAGAGGCATCGGGTGTTCGGTCCCAGTATACTGAGACCAGAATAGCTTCTCCGTTGAGCTTCCCTCCTTGGCCTGGTAAAACTGTGCAGCATCTGACATGCTGCGGGGAAATCTACGAATGCTCCTGGAGAGCTCCAGATTTGGGTAAGTAACAAGTAATTCACTTTCACATGCTTGCCCTTCATATAGAATGCCTTACCCGCTGCTATCTTCTTCATTGCATCAATCTCCTGGAGGGCCTTTTGGGCTTCGGCCTTGGCACTCTTTGCGCTCTCGAGGGCCGTGGCAAGCTCGGACTCTCGTGTCTTCAAGTCAAGCTCCAACGCCTCATGCTTCGTCACGAGAGCGTGGAGCTCTTGCTGCACCTCGCCCACCCGAGCCTCGTGCCTCTCCCGCTCGGTGCGCTCCTTGGCCGCTTTGTTTTCGGCCTCGGATAGCACTTGCTTCAGGGTCGCCACCTCGGTCATGGCCCCTGGCAAATTTACGATGATCCTGTCATTTTTCAATCGCATTCTTTTTATACATATCCATGGACTAGGTAGTACTTACCTTTGTTCTCCTCGAGCTGCCTCTTGGCAAGGCCGAGCTTGTCCTTGGACCCTTTAAGGTCCTCCTTCAGTGCGGCGACCTCCGCAGTCAGTGCGGCAGAGGCCAACAACAAAGCCCGCATACGCATATAAACATACTTATATTAGACTCCTGCGATATTGTTTGATCCTCTGTTCGGCTTTTCTTTGTGAACACCGAACAGAGCATCAGGGGCTACTGTCTATGTGGTAATATTTTTCCTATATTTCAAAAACTTACCTCAAAGCCTGTTAGAAGGCTGGCACAGGCTTCAGTCAGTCCGCTCTTGGCGGACTGAACCTTCTGGACCACCGCACTCATAATAGTGCGGTGCTCTTCATCGATGGAAGCGTTGTGAAGCGCTCCCAACAGATTGTCCGGTGCCTCTGGATGGACAGAGGTCACCGGCACAGGTGTTTTTCCCCTCTTGGAAGGAGGCCGCCTGCCCGAGTCCTGAACCACTGGGGGTTCCGGCGCGGTGTTCGGCTGAGGGCCGAACTCGGAGCCCTCAGGAGCCTTGCTCCCTCTGCTCCTGGAGTCTGTAAGGTCGCCTTGAGGCGCCTCCGGGACAGTCTCCCCTCAGCCCGGTGCCTATTGAGACAATACCTCGGTGTTGTCCGTAGGGCAAGGGGAGGTGGCGGTCGGAAGTGGATCACTATCCATATCCGACGAGCCTAGGGAGCCGTCCGATGATACATCGATACGAGCACGTGGCGGTCTGCATAATCATAATTCGGTGTTAGGAGAAGCAGTGCGACAAAGGTATGCTATGAATTACTCTGGCATCTGGATACTTACGACTTCGCCAGGGGCTTGGCCCTGAGTAGCCACTCGTCTTCGCCTTCGGCGACGGTGGTGGAGTAATCCGGAAGGAGGGTCCTTCCCTTCTTGGACCCTTCGCCCCCCCGGTTGGGGCGGCCTTCCTTTTCTTGTCTCCCCAACTAAAGGGGGAGCATCTTCTTCTTCCTCCTCGTCTTCGGGGGAGGAGTGTGTCGCAGAGTTATCAGACGATGAGTCCGATAACACCTGGCGTCGGGAACTCTTTTGGGTTCCCTTGGCCTTCTTGGTCTTCTCTGGCACCTTATAAGGGGCCGGAGTCAGCATCTCCGTAAGGAGAGCGTCCACAGTGTCTTCGGGCAGAGGGGCCGGACAGTTAATCTGCCCCGACGTCTCCACCCAGTCCTGTCAAAGGCATGGAGATCAGACCCCGCACATGATTAAGCTAGGGGAAATAAAATATCCTACCGGATGTATAGAACTCACCGAATGCGCTCGGCGCTTCGCGCTTAGCCCGCGGTCCTCGGTGAGGGAGGGAGGGACCTCGGCGCCCTTGAACAACACCTTCCAGACGTCCTTGTGCGTCGTGTCGAAGAGCTCGCTTAGAGTCTGGTGCTGGGCCGGGTCGAACTCCCACAAGTTGAAGTCCCGTTGTTGGCACGGGAGGATCCGGCGGATGAGCATGACCTGGACTATGTTGACAAGCTTGAGCTTCTTGCCTGCCATATTCCGAATACATTTCTGGAGTTCGTCCAGCTCTATCGATGAACCCTAGGACAGGCCCTTCTCTTTCCAGGAGGTGAGCCGCGTGGGGATTCCGGATCAAAACTTGGGGGCGGCCACCCATTTGGCGTCGCGCGGATCGGTGATGTAGAACCACGCCGATTGCCACCCCTTTAT
The DNA here is from genome assembly GCF_018294505.1 of Triticum aestivum. Taxonomy (NCBI): domain Eukaryota; kingdom Viridiplantae; phylum Streptophyta; class Magnoliopsida; order Poales; family Poaceae; genus Triticum; species Triticum aestivum. The sequence continues at coordinate 416,461,041 of NC_057806.1, forward strand.
GGTCTCCACGAAGGAGCCTTCAAGCCATATAACGTTGGGCATCTTGCCCACCATGGCTCCGCCGCATTCTGCTTGTTGGCCGCCCACTACCTTCGGCTTGATATTGAAGGTCTTTAACCACATGCCGAAGTGGGGACGGATGCGGAGGAAAGCCTCACACACGACGATGAACGCCGAAATGTTGAGGACGAAGTTTGGGGCCAGGTCATGGAAGTCCAGCCCGTAGTAGAACATGAGACCACGGACGAATGGATGGAGGGGAAACCCCAGTCCGCGGAGGAAGTGGTGGAGGAAAACTACCCTCTCGTGAGGTTCAGGTGTAGGAACGATCTGCCCCGCAGCGGGCAGCCGATGCGCGATATTCGCGGCCAAGTATCCGGCTCCGCGCAGCTTCTTGATGTGTCCCTCCGTAACGGAGGAAGCCATCCATTTACCTCCCGCTCCGAACATGATTGGAGAAGGTTGAGGGGAAGGATGTGGGCTTGGGCGTTGGAGCTCGAGTGCGCAAGAGTGGATGAGCAAGGAGGAAGAAGGCGTGGGTAGAAAAAGGTTAAACCTTGTCCCTTTATAAGGGCGGCCAAAACTATGCGGCCCCACTAGCCTGGTGAAACTCGCTTGTCCCCCAAGCGCCGTAATCGATGGCGCGGTTAGGTTACCCACGCCTGTATTGATGAGAATCCCGTAATAAGGGGGACACAATCTCTGCTTTGACAAGACGTGTCAAAAAACTGCCTCGCGTTATGTGCGGGGCTAGTTAAAGGAAACGGTTCGAATAATCACCGGGCCATGGCATAATGTCATGTTGCCAAAACAAGTCAGCAGATTAGATTTGTGGAAATATTATTCTCTACGGTGGTATGTGGAACTTATTTTGCAGGGTCGGACACTATCCTTGTATTCAAATTTTTCCATGGTGTATTCGGAGGAGGAACCCGCCTTGCAATGCCGAAGTTAATACTGCACGCCGGACTCATCGTCATTGAAGCCTAGTTCAGGGGCTACTATGGGAGTCCTGGATTAGGGGGTCTCCGGACAGCCGGACTATATCCTTTGGCCGGACTGTTAGACTATGAAGATACAAGATTGAAGACTTCGTCTCGTGTCCGGATGGGACTCTACTTGGCGTGGAAGGCAAGCTAGGCAATACGGATATGTACATCCTCTCCTTTGTAACCGACCTTGTGTAACCCTAGCCCTTTCCTGTGTCTATATAAACTGGAGGGTTTTAGTTCGTAGGACAACATACAATCATACCATAGGCTAGCTTCTAGGGTTTAGCCTCTCCGATCTCGTGGTAGATCAACTCTTGTTATACTCATATCATCAAGAATAAATCAAGCAGGACGTAGGGTTTTACCTCCATCAAGAGGGCCCGAACCTGGGTAAAACATCGTGTTCCCTGCCTCCTGTTACCATCCACCTTAGACGCACAGTTCGGGACCCCCTACCCGAGATCTACCGGTTTTGACACCGATAGAGGCCTTGAAGAAAGCTAAGGTAGAGGCGGCCGCTGACAAGGCGGTGGCCGAGCTCGAGAAGGCCAAGCTTGGTGGTGAGCAGCATGAGGCTCGAGTAACCAAGGTGCAAGTGGATCTCTGGGATGCCGTCAAGAAGCTTGAGGTCCTTGAGGAGGAGCAGGGGCGTGATCCTCCCAGCTGTCCAAGGCAGAGAAGGAGCTCTAGGGGGCAAGGACCAAAGCGCGAGGTGTTCAGTAAGAGCTTCGCCAAGTCGGGCAAATTGCAAATGGTAAGAAATACTTATTAGAGAGTGTGTTTGGAGGCAACAAGTTCGCCCTACTGACGTGGGTCTGGTGCTCCGCAGGCGTCTTCGCCAAGCTTTCGAAGAATGTGGCGGCCGCCGTGGAGCATTATGCTGCTCACGAGGAGGACTCTGAGCAGTGGCTATGTTGGTCATAGTTTCCGACCTGTGAGCATCCTCCCCTTCTCAGCAACTAGATGAAGCAACTGATGGAGCTGCATTGGATGTCTGAACTGGCACCGAAGGACCTATGTGTCCAGTTGTGGCCGACTGAGCCGATTTTAGAGAGCTACTTCGATTTGGTGCAGAAGCTGCAGGACACGCCGCTCCGTGTTGATGCCATGAAGCGGTCGACATGCGTCGAGGGAGTTAGGCTGGCGTTTGCAAAGACCATGATGCATTAGCCGAAGATTAGTCCTATGGACATGGCCACTGGTCCTCTGCCCAAGGTAAAGGAGCATCGCCGCCCTGAGTAGTATTTTGCACAGGTGATGAATGTCGTGCAGATGATAGAGGGCTAGTGTTCGAAAGATGTAATGCTTGAGTAACTGTGTTAAGTTGCTATCAATTGGACCTTATGCTTTATGATGCATCCACCTGACTTATTTTATTTTTTCATGATTTTAATTTCGACTCCTATGCGGCCGTATGTTTGTTCTGAAAGCTACCAGTCGTGGGCTTCAACCCCCAGGTGAATGTCATGAGGGGTGTTTTGTCTCCACACTATTACCCTTAGCCAACATCTTGGTAGCCGGAAGTGGTTGCACGTGAGCAAAACTAGGCAATCGGACTATTCGGCTTTACCACTTTCACTTAGCCTTAGGAGCCTGTGTTTTGTAATGTACTTGGGGGCCAATGCCTACCCTTTCTGATCACGTGGTTTGTGTTAAGACGAACCCTTCGTGTGACACGGCAAAATCGCCAACGATTTTTAGAGTCAAACCTCGTCATCGGATCACCGATCAGTTCACACGTACTATGACGTTTAGTTTTCGGCTTTCTCCTCCTGAGTTACTTGACCGGGCGAGCCAGAAGTACAATTGCAGGGGTTCTCTCTTTTCCCTCTTAGGCGAGCGTGCGGAACATAAGGGGCAAGCACAGGAGCCGGGCAACCCAACTATTGACCTAAGACATAGTTCGGAACTTGATGCATATAGTGCAATATCCGAGACACCGAACATGCAGCGGAAAGTAGTGTCGGACTTGGGGTGCCGAGCTGATAGGGAGATCGAGCTCTAGGTTAGTTAACCGATCATGTTTTCATGACGGGCTGTTTGAAGAGCGAGGGGAGAATTAGAAAGGAAATAGACAATCACAAGATGCGGATATCTGAACACCATAAAGGGCGTTTATGATTTCTCGTAGGCTCAAGGCGCAGAGTGCCACGACGGTGCGTTGCCGCTTGGGTTATATGCAGCAAGCCATTAGCTGGTGGCAGGAAACCGATGTGGGAAGAGGCGTGGATTTTACAATTCACCCATGTGCAGTGCGGGAAGCATTCGTTGGAGCATGGGAAGACTAAGTGGAGCACACACACAACCCAAATACCGTATGCGGTTCCATGTGTTATTTATCACACACGTGTTAAGATAAGGAAACATATGTGTAACTTACTAATCATCACACGTAAGTACTCATAGACGCACCGTGTGCGATACTCCTAGCCACTGCAAGCAACTAGTTTGCTTTTTTCAAAGTTTTTTGTATGAACAGAATCGCACACGAACTAACTATAGTAACCGTCTGTGTTATAATTTCTCATTGCAAATAGTTCATCCAAGTGGGCTGTTTACTGTGTATCACACACATCTTGTTTACACGAATCATTTGTGTTCTTTTTGCTCAGCGCAAACAGTTCATCTATGTGAACTATATGCCGCATATCACACACATTTTGTTAAGTTGAACCATTTCTATTCTCTTTCCTAATCAAAAATAGTTCGTCCGAGTGAACCGTATGCTGTATATCACACACACCTTGATCTGGCTGACCGTTTCTGTTGCATTCCCTAATAGCACACAGTTCATCGGAGCAAACTATATGCTGTATATCGCACACACATTGATATGGCCGCCCGTTTCTGTTGTTCTGCCTCATCACAAACAGTTCTTCTGGATCAACCATATGCCCCGCATCGCACACGTAACTGAAATCTGAACCGTGTTTGATGTCTCCGCCATCGACGTTTTGCATCTTTTTTGACATTTTTTACACCCCTATTTGCGATTAATGTATCGCACACAGTTTCGTCAAAGGGTCTCTCATCGTAGTGTCGTAATAGCAGCATCCCGCAGTAGTGAAACATCGCCACAACAATGGCGAAGGCAAGGATACAGTAGTAAATGCCGGGTTCAGAAACTCGAAGTCCAGACCCCGAGAGAAAACCCCTAAAGGAAACGGTGATGGCCCATCCAGACTAGATACAATTCTGGAGAAGACTTGCTAGATCCACGACACTCCAGAGAAGCTCGCCAACCACTCCAACCATAACTGTTGGGTGATAAGGCAGGCTGGCAAGCTTACAGCCGAAGACTTGGGCAAAAGCCCACAAAGCAAGGACGATGACAAGCCCCGTAGGCCGAATAGTGGAGGCCATAAACGCTTCCCTTCCAAGGTCAAGACGGTAAACATGATCTATGCAACCCGCATACCAAAGAAGGAAAGGAGGCGAGCACTGCGAGCGTATATTCTGTCGAGCCCATAGCACCAAAGTTCAATCCGTGGTCAGCCTGCCTGATCACTTTCAATTGCAGGGATCACCCGACCAGCATACTCCACGGAGGCTCCGCAACCTTAGTTATTGACCCCATCATCGATGGATTCCACCTCACTAGAGTCCTAATGGATGCGGGCCTCAATCTGATATACGAAGACATAGTGAGGAAGATGGGGATCTATCCGTTAAGGATCAAACCCAGTAACACCGCCTTCAAGGGGGTCATTCTGGGAGTGGAGGCCCACTGCACAGGCACTATGACGCTTGAAGTAGTGTTCGGCTCTCTAGAAAACTTCTGAAGCGAGGACTTGATCTTCGACATTGCACCCTTTCGCAAGGGCTATCACGCCCTCCTCGGCCGAACAACGTTTGCTAAATTCAATGTCGTCCCACATTACGCGTACCTCAATTTGAAGATGTCAGTCCTTCGGGCATCATAACTATCAACGACAACACATAACACTCACTTCAAACGGAAGAGCACACTGCGGCCCTAGCGGTCGAAGACCAAACTGACCCACACAGGTCCTGATGTTGACCCGCCGTAAAGGTCGGCGACAACAGTAAACGGGTTTGAACCCGTTCCCCATCATGGGAACCCGCATGTGTTCGTCGCAAATAGGGATTCATACCCCACGACATGCCCACATTCTCCGCGCTCCATGTGCCTCGTCAGCATAGTTTCGCACTCAAAATACCATGGGCAGCCGTGAGGCATATATCAATAAATCTAAAGCATGTGTTCAGCTAACCCGAACTTCCGAATTACCTTGTCTTCGGACGACCAGACCCCCCCAAGCACAAAGCTTCATCGGTAGGATCCTCGCCCCTCAAGGTTTCATCAAAGGTCCCAATCTCCACCTCTCAGAAGCAAAGTTGCAGACATGCAGTAGGGCAAAGTGGAGGCTTTGACTCACGCATCAAGGCCTTGCATAAACCTTTACTCTATAAAACTTTTTCCTTTTTACAAATAATGCCTTGGTAGTTCAAATTGTACGCTTAGAGCAGATCTAGTCCTCACCCATCTACCATTAGTTATTCTAAGCATGCCAGACAACGACCAAAGCTTCAACGTCGACCCCTACCTGCATTACATCTTCGGCGAGGAGAACGAGCTGGAGAAGGTCAGGGAGCAAGAGCTTCATCTGCTGGTGTAGGCACCATGGCCCATCGGCAGGGATATCAGCGTGACAACCCTTGGGCGCACAATCAAAATATTGCATAGGAGGTGTGATGAGCAGTTTGCCATCCATCATGCAAAAGATCCAGAGCTGCTCGGTGGCATGATCGACGACCCACCTTAAGAGCCGCCATCACTAGTGCTCATGGAGATCCTGATGCCCCGGAAGGAATGGGCAGAGGACCTCTATGATTCATTCAAGACACAGGCAGCGTGCGGCTTCATCATTGCCCGTGGCGGCCATGTCATCCTCGATCCTGACGATGTGCTGGCCAGGCTCGAGTGCATCCTTGGCGGAGTTGACGTCCCCAACGAAGTAGAACAACGCCAACATGATATCTTAAGGATGTAGGTGATGGACATAATTTTCTACCAGGCCAGAGACATGGAAATGGAGCGGTTCCGCGGAGATATCATGCGTGCAATTGCACGCTGTCAAGCTCTTCTGGTAGAGGCCCAACAGCCCCAAGAGCCTCCCAGCGCCAGCAGCTCCGTAGGCGGAGGCGAGTCAGGACACTTGGAATGAACGTCCGCAAGGGTGCTATGCTGATCATGGAGTCCGAGAAGACCGTTGTTGGAAGGCCGCCAACTCAGCCTTTTAGCCTATCTTTTATTATAATTGTATGCATATGTAGGTCGTGAGTGTTTTGGGCCTTGCTGCATGTGGCATTTTAAATTATCCTGAATATGTAAGACAATTATTAACCATTGCCATTGTAAATTTGCCTCAACGGCGAGTAGAGCGCGCAGGGACGCCAGAGCGGAGCGTGGCGGCCACCTCAATGGCAAGCAAAATGCGCGGACAGACGCGAGCAAAGCATGCTGCGGCCGCCTCAACGAGGAGCAGAGCATGCCGCGACCGTCTCAATGGAAAGCAACCTCGTGGTCAACCTTCTGGCATCCCGTGGGAGGCGCGATGGTGCATCCATAGGACACGATGGTGATATCTTGACCGTGTGTGATAGTGGGCAGACACGTACACGTACATCAAGAACGCGGGCCCACTTTTTGGGCTTCCGATGCATGGCATACGGTTGATCCAAAAGAACTATTTGTGATGAGTCAGAACAACAGAAACGGGCTTTGTAGGCCCAAAACCATTAATAAATTTTGACCTTGTTTCTCGTCACATTACAGATTACAATGCAATAAGTAATTGCAAATCTGTTCACACTTATCAAACTAATATGTGTTCACACTTAGCACCGGGCTATAAAAACTACCCACTCAAAAATTACTTCACAGTTCCTCTCCTCATCACCCACAAAACTGGTCTTTCCTGTCAAGTCGTTCCGCCATGACCGGTTGGAGGAGTTTCGGGAGGACATATAACCAGGAAGCAAAGACCAAGGCCGCGGAAGCACTAGAGAGGTCCCACCGCGAAGTGGCAGCCGCAACAGAGATGTCCCGGCGCACCGCGGAGCCCTCAAACGAGCTCTCACGGGCACGCGAGGGCTCTCACAAGCGCACTCGCTGCATCGGCGATCGCGATGAGCTGGCGTTGCTGAAGTCCTTGGCCAGCGATGACGACATTCTCGCTGGCCTCATTAAGCAGTAGGAGCTGGTCGACGGCTTGATGAAGCTACTCGAGATCAGCGATGCCTCGGTTGATAAGGCGACCGGCCTCGTCGAGCAACTCATGGGTGAGAATGCGAAGCTCCTCAAGGCGCTCACCGAGAAGGAGGAGGAGGCCGCCGACTGGAAGATGCTGCATGAGCAGAGTAGTGCCTCGACGATGACGCTGACAGCGGTCGTCAAGGAACTGATGGGTGACTTGAGGAAGCTCCAGATCGAGCGTGAGCAGGAGGTGGAGGAATCCGTGGCTGCTTTCAAGCAAAGTCATGATGAATTGAAGAAGGAGCCGGAGGATGTCATCGCCCGGCGATCCATCGACGAGTAGAGACAGTAGCGACCCAGATCATTGTCTGTGATTTCCTTCTTCTCTTGCCACCGTGTCTTTCGGGCTTTGCCGCATGTGGCATTTTAAATTATCAGGAATATGTAAGACAATTATTATCCGCGCCATTGTAAATTTGTTGTCATATTATCCGTTGCCATTTTGTTTGTCATCGTATTATCCAGTGCCCTATGTGGAAATTTAAATTAGGCTAGAATACAAGTTGAAAACATGAACAAAGTAAATGCTGCCATGGGATCACAAGCAAACACCCTCCATCCAGGTGCTTTAATTAACCCATTAATGGAGAAGTTGCGAGCGAAACGGGCGGCGACTGGTGGATGAAGGTCAAAGAGCTTGCTTCTCGGTAAGCATGGGCGGCCTTGCTGCTTGCACATGTCTCGTAGAGCCTGTGAGGTGGACAGGATGCACGTGTCCCGTCGAGCTTGCGCGGCGGACTGCTCGCACGCGTCCCGTCGTACCTGCACAGCGGACTTCTCGCGCTCGTCCCGTCTAATCAAACAGCCGCACACACGCCACCGAGTATGGTTAAATTTTGGCAGAGGTAGTGGCCGCACTTAAATGGTTACGGGGGCACACAGTTCATATAATACAACCGTTTGCGATATTAACGTGTCAACTATTTGTTTCAAAAGGACTTCATTAGCTATTAATGTGTGTGCCTTGTCTCAAACTGGACGATTTTTTCTTTCCACGGCATATATGTTTCATGTCATGAAACCATGCTAAGTTTCATTTTTTGGGGGTGAGTTTTTGATTTACTGGAGTTTAAAAACCGAGGTTCTCAATGTTTTAGGACGACGAGAAGTTTGTAATTCATTCCCATTCCTTAAATGAGACCTAAACATGCACCCAATGACACATGTACAATTTGCCACCCATTTTGCTTCACTAGAGCATGTGCTTGTAGTTCAAATTTTAATTATGGACTACATTAAATGCCTAGAAAACTTAATTAATATATACAATGGCCAAACAAACCCTGAACAGTCTCAAATTTCAGCACGACACTCCTGTTATTCTATGTTGCCTATAGAAAACAAAGTTCAAGGTGAGAAGAGGCAGCGATTATTGTTTCACCCACAAGAGGGGCATGTTCACTAGAACCATGAGGCTTGCGAGAAGCTTCAGTTTGTAAGAGGCTTGTAATATAGCTTGGCCGAAATTGGACAATTATTTTACCACGACATATATGTGCCATGTAGTGACACTATGCCAAGTTTCATGATTTCCTGGTGAGTTTTGGATTTACAAAGATTTAAAACTGAGATTCGCAATGTTTGTGGCCAATCCAGGATGCTGAGACAGTTGAATTCATTCCCATTCATTCCATGGGACCTAAACATGCACCCCAAGGACACATGTACATTTTTTCTAGCCATTTTGGTGCGCTGAAGCATGTATTTGTAGTTCGGATTTGAATTATGGACATTAAATGCCTAGAAAACTCAATTAATGAATAGAAAAGGTCAAACGAACCATGAATAACTTCAAAGTTCAGCGCGAATCTCCTATTGTTCTGTGTTGCATGTAGAAGAAAGTACAAGGCTAGAAGAGGGAGCGATTATCGTTTTGCCCACAAGGGGACATGTTTCCCTATCGAAACCACGAGGGTTCTTGCGACATGCTCTGGTTAGTAAGAGGTTTGTAATAAAGCTTGGCCCAAATTGGCAATGTTTTTACCACGACATATATGTGCCATGACGTGACACCATGCCACCTTTGATGACTTTTTGGTGAGTTTTGGATTTATGGGGATTTAAAAAACGAGATTCCAAATGTTTGAGGACGAGCCAGGACGCCGGTACGGTTGTAATTCATTCCCATTCCTGGCATGGGACCTCAATATGCACCCAAGGACACATGTATAATTTTTCTAGCCATTTTGGTGAACTATAGCATGTATTTGTAGTTCAGATTTGAATTATGGACATTAAATGCCTAGGAAACTCAATTAGTGTATAAAAAGGCCAAACGAACCCTGAATAAGTTGAAATTTCAACACAGATATCATGTCGTTCCATGTTGCCTGTAGAAGAAAATACAAGGCGAAAAGAGGTAGTGATTATGTTTCGCCCACAAGGGGAACACGTTTCCCTATCAAAACCATGAGGCTTCTTTGAGAGAAGCTCCGGTTTGTAAGAGGTTTGTAATAAAGCTTGGCCCAAATTGGACAATGTTTTTACCACGACATATATGTGCCATGACGTGACACCATGCCAACTTTCAAGAATTTCTGGTGAGTTTTGGATTTATGGGGATTTAAAAACCGAGATTCCAAATGTTTGAGGACGAGCAAGGATGCCGCTACGGTTGTAATTTGTTCCCATTCCTGGCATGGGACCTAAACATGCACCCAAGGACACATGTATAATTTTTCTAGCCATTTTGGTGAACTGGAGCATGTATTTGTAGTTCAGATTTGAATCATGGACATTAAATACCAAGGAAACTCAATTAGTGTATAATAAGGCCAAACGAACCCTGAATAAGTTTATATTTCAGCACATATATCGTGTCATTCCATGTTACCCGTAGAAGAAAATACAGGGCGAAAAGAGGCAGTGATTATCGTTTCGCCCACAAGGGGGCCATGTTTCCCAATCGGAACCACGAGGCTTCTTTGAGAGAACCTCCGGTTTGTAAGAGGCTTGTAATAAAACTTGCACCAAAATGGAAAAAAATTCCTCGACATATATGTGCCATGTCGTGACACCATGCCAAGTTTCACGATTTTCGAGTGAGTTTTGGATTTAAGGGGATTTAAAAGCCGAGATTGTTCTCATGAAATGTTTTCAAATAGCACATGATTCACTCACGAAAGCCGTGTGCCTACCAAGCCGTGGCCGATGCCCCCTGCTATGCGCGATCTGAGTCGTGCGTTCTGATTGGCCATAACCCGAACCCCACGGATCGTACGTTTGCACCATTGGATGCTCCCAGATAGAACGACAATCCTCAGCCCTTTCGACAACACATGCAGTATATGGGTAAGCACCGTGCGCATGCGTCGTGCCAGCTCAGGCTTCATTCTCTACTAAGTTTTCTATATTAATGTTGTTATATATCCAAACAGGCTACCGTTTCCCGCCACTCCTCTCATCGGTTTTGTAAAGCCCCAGATACAACATTCCATATTTGTAACTCCGACTCTTGCCATTGTCGGCTATGTGTTATAATATTCCCTTTGTGGTCGGGTTTTTTGTCTTCGTTTTGCATTTTGTTCATGTCATACATTTCATATCATGTCATCATGTGCATCACATTTGCATTCGTGTTCGTCTCATACATCCGAGCATTTTCCCCGTTGTTCGTTTCACAATCTGACACTCCCACATGCACCCGGCGCACCCCTCTTGTCTCTTTTCGTGAGAGGGAGTTAAACGTTCTCAGAATGTCTCGAGATTTGTCGAGTGGCGTTGGTACATCACCGGTAGACCGCCTATCAAATTTCGTTCCATTTGGATGTCGTTTGATGCCCCAACGATTAACCGGGTAACCGCAAAAGCCTCTTTGTGTTGAAGCTCAACACCCCTCCAAAACAGCCCAATAACCCATCTAAACCACCTCCATGTTCTCCAGCGTTGGATCACGATCGTGTGGGCGGAAACCGCACCTCATTTGGACACTCCTAGCTCCCCTACCTATATAAACACCTCCCCCTCCAAAATTCGCACTCAAAGCCCTAGATCCATCTCTCCCCGCGCCGCCGGACATGTCCGCCCGGTGGCTGGACACGTCCGCCGTCGCCCCTCGTCCATCCACAACACGCCATGTCACCCGCCGCTGTCCCAGCACCGCGCGGGCCCGTGAGCCCATCCGCGGCCTGCCGGGCCCGGTCGCCGCCGCCCGCACCGCCCGCCTCCCGCTCCCGTCTCCGCGCTGCGCCGCCGTCGCTGGAGCGCTCGCCACCGGGCCTCCCTGCGATTGCCGTCGCCTTTGCTCTGCCGCCCCACTTCCGAGACGCCGCCGCCTTCGCTCACCGCATCCCTGCCGCCGGTGCGCCGCATGCGCTCCAGATCCGTCCTCCGGGAGCTCCTGCGCCGCCCCGCCGTCCATGGCCTCCGGCCACCACCGGAGTTCGGACCTTGCCACGCCCCACGCCAGATCTAGGGACCCCACACCCGGATCCACCCAACCTCGTCGGAGCCTCTCGCAGTGTCTTGCCGGAGTTCGGGCACCGCTGCCGTTGACCTCACCGTCCCCGAGACCACCTTGGCTTCCGATGCCCTCGCCGGAGTCGCCGGAACCCTCGCCGGCCGAATCCTTAGAAGATGGATCAGATCCACCACGTCCATGAAACAAACACCACACCTTCCCGGTTCCCCTCCTTCCCGGGATATCGTCGTCCGCCGTTGACTTTTCTGCGAGGTGGTTATTTTCGTCTAAGTCCTTTTTCCCTGATATTTTTATGCCTCCTTCATCATGCCATATCTTGGTGACCGTGTCTCTGAATCATGCATATGACATACCGAAATGTTTGTTTCGTTAAGCTCGTCATTTTAGTAGCATTTGCATGCATGTTACTATCAATTAAGATGCCATTTTCATCTTTGCAAGAGTGCTATAAAATGTTAACTTTTGGTTCTTAACAGAACATGGTGATTTGTCATTTTTGTTGCATTTGATGTGTGCATCCTATGAGCATGAAGTCTACATATGTTTTGAGATCCATCATGCCATCTTTACAGAGGTGCAAGTCTTGTATTTTTGTGAGCTATGTGGTGACTATCACAAGCATGCAAAGTAGGCTCCATGATATTGCTGTTTTCAGGGACTTAGGATTTTGCTAAGTCCTTTTCCTGCTGTTATTTTGAGACCATGTAAACTTGATGCTACCAAGAGATCCATGCTTATTTTGAGATACTTCAGTAAGAATGTTTTGAATATGTGATTATTCTTTATCCATTAATGCCTATGGTTGCAATTATGGAGTGCTCTAGAATGTCATTTTCTTGCTCTACGTTTGCTAAATAATGTTCCTGGCAGATTGTTAACATGATAATCAATATTGCCATGTGTTTTTCTAGTGATCCATGCATCCTATGAACTTTCCCTTGCCATTGTTAGCTTCATGAACATGTCTTCTTGCTATTGGTATGCTTAAGTTGTCATGTAATGCTTTGTGGTGAGTGGCATGAGCCTGCAAAGTTGCTACCATAAATCTGCTTATGCCATGCTCTGTTTTTCTTCCAAGTCAGAAACTGTTAACATAACTTGCTATGTTTACATGGGTGCCATCATACTTTCTGTGCCTTTTTGGCTCATGATCAGTAAGGGAGTTTTGTTCTGTGCATTTAGTAGAAGCATTCCGTGCCTTTTTTTACCATGATAAGTTGCTGTAGCATTTTGTTTCCTTGCTCTGAACATTGCTTCCTGATGCTGTTTATGCCATGTTAGTATTTTCACTAAGTCTGTGAAGCTGATATCTTTTGCACTGTTGCCATGCTTGTTTGAACCTGTTCTTGAGTGATTTAGCGATAGATCAGTGTTCATCTTTTGTCAAGCATCTCTTATACATCACTTACATATGCTTTTTTTCTATGTTGGAGTGTAGTAGATTAGTTTCTTGTTGCATTCTAAGTGCCATCATGCTGTTAATCGCAGTTTTGCATCATCCTTATATTGCTTGTCATTTGCAAACCGTGCATCCATTTCCGGTGATCTTTATATCGATTTCGACCGAAATCACCTCATCTTTCCAGCGGCATACTTGGTTTGCCAAGTTGATGCCTTGATCATTCTTTCCCTTCCGGAGCACGCATATGCATTACATATCATATCTTGCATATCATGCCATGTACTGCATCATGTTGCCTGTGCATTGCACCGTGATGGATTTTTGTTCCATTCCTTGTGTCCTTGCTTTGGGTAGAGCCGGGAGACGAGTACGTGAACGAGGAACCTGTTGAGTATGCTAATGAGGATCAAGCTTTCGACAACTCTGAGAACATTGCGGGCAAGATGACCATACCCTCGATATCACTTCTACCTTTGCTTTGCTAGTTGTTCGTTCCATCTCTATGTCGCGCTACCTACCACTTGTTATATCATGCCTCCCATATTGCCACGTCAATCCTCTAAGCCACCTTCCTAGCAAACCGTTGTTTGGCTATGTTACCGCGTTTGCTCAGCCCCTCTTATAGCGTTGCTAGTTGCAGGTGAAGTTGAAGTTTGTTCCATGTTTGGGACATGGATATGTTGGGATATAACAATATCTCTTATTTTAATTAATGCATCTATATACTTGGTAAAGGGTGGAAGGATCGACCTTTTTCCTGGTGTTTTGTTCCACTCTTGCCCCCTAGTTTTTGTCATGTCGGTGTTCTGTTCCTTGATTTTGCGTTCCTTACACGGTTGGGGATTATGGGATCCCCTTGACAGTTCGCTTTGAATAAAACTCCTCCAGCAAGGCCCAAACTTTGTTTTACATTTGCCTAAAAACCTATTACCCTTCCCTTGGGTCCGCAAACCCAAGGGTCATCTTTATTTTAACCCTCCGGGCCAGTGCTTCTCTAAGTGTTGGTCCAAACCGGGCAACCTGCGGGGCCACCTTGGGGCAACTTGAGGGGTAGTTTTACTCATAGATTGACCTATCCGGTGTGCCCTGAGAACGAGATACGTGCGACTCCTATCGGGATTGTCGCCACATCGGGCGGCTTTGCTGGTCTTGTTTTACCATCGTCGAAATGTCTTGTAACCGGGATTCCGAGACTGATCGGGTCTTTCCGGGACAAGGAATATCCTTCCTTGACCTTGGGAGCTTGTGATGGGCTAAGTTGGGACACCCTGCAGGGTATAAACTTTCGAGAGCCGTGCCCGCGGTTATGTGGCAGATGGGAATTTGTTAATATCCGGTTGTAGACAACTTGACACTTGACTTAATTAAAATGAATCAACCGCGTGTGTAGCCATGATGCTCTCATTTCGGCGGAGTCCGAGAACTAAACACGGTTCTTGTGTTATGGTTGTGCATAAGTAGTTTGAGGATCACTTCTTGATCACTTCTAGCTTCACAACCATTGTGTTGCTTCTCTTCTCGCTCTTATTTGCGTATGTTAGCCACCATATATGCTTAGTGCTTGCTGCAGCTCCACCTCATTACCTTACCCTACCCATAAGCTTAAATAGTCTTGATCTCACGGGTGTGAGATTGCTGAGTCCTCGTGACTCATGGATTCTTCCAAAGAGTTGCAGGTGCCGATGATACCAGTGCAGGTGATGCTACCAAGCTCAAGTGGGAGCTCGATGAAGATGTTGGTCGTTGTTTTGTGTCTTTTTCGGATGATCAGAAGTGGTGCCCAGTTGGGATGATTGGGGATCTAGCATTTGGGGTTGTCTTCCTTTATTTTGGTTCCGTAGTCGGACCTTTGATTGTACTCTGGATGATATATGTTTAATTTGTTATTTGTGTGAAGTGGCGATTGTAAGCCAACTCTTTATCCCTTTCTTATTCAGTACATGGGATTGTGCCCCACTTGCGACTAAACCACCATGCGGTTATGCCTCTAAGTCGTGCCTCGACACGTGGGAGATATAGCCGCATCGTGCGTGTTATAAGTTGGTAATCAGAGCCAACCCCGACTTAGGAGCCCCCTGCTTGATTGAATCACTGACGTTGTTGAGTCTAGAACAAAAATGTTTGAGTCTTAGGATTATATATACCGGAGAGTAGGATTCTTTTTACTCCTCAGTCCCTTCGTTGCCCTGGTGAGGCCTCCTGATGTAGAAGTTTTGACTTTTCTCTCCTCAAATTTCATGAATTTTTTAGGCTCACGTGGGTATCTTGGAATCGTTCCAATATTCTTGTGACGAGAACATTGTTCTTGGTGCCTCCTGACATTTAGGGGTTGTGGCAGTGTCCCGGGGAGTTGAGCTCTGAGGTTTTGTCATCACAATTTTATCATTGCAGTTCTGGAATACCTGAGTTCGCCGACATCGAAAATCTCTTTTATGCAGTTGTTGGTGAGATAACCTCGACGCCACCCAGTACTAGGGCGGGAGTTCGTGAGTATTGCCATAAATCGTATAACGGATGCTTTTCGAAGGTTGAGGTACATGATTTCCGAAGGTTTCTTGATTATGTGTTGAAGGATGGATACAACAGGATGTAGGGATTGTTAGTTTGGGTGAGATATTATGCTTCCCCTGTATCCCCAACACCAGCTTGCATAACCAGAAAGTTTCAGGAGTTTATAGGTGGGAATTCAAGTAGCTCCTAGAATATCTTTCCGACAGATGCATGTTATGGGATTGGGTAAATCTCTATCATATGTTTGTTTCCGGCTTATTCTGCAAGCCAAATCCTTTGTTTTGTTTTGATTTGTGGTATTCAAGTTGCTTCAATGTCAAATGTTGATTCCATGCCTCTTTCTAAGTGGTGTTCTCATATTTCTATGTGGATGCTAATACTTCTTGATCATCAAGGTTCTCATCCCAATTCTATTTCCAACCGGTGTGCTTCTCTTCAAGTGGATCCGATCATTTCTACATTCGCAAGATCAATTCTAAGTCTTCTCAACGGTGTTTGTTTCATCCGTGCCTAGTTGTCTTTGTTTTCCCGCCCTCCCACCCTTTTTCTTCAAGGACTCAGATTTCTTAATCAAGTATCCTTTTATTGATTGGAAGCCTCTCCATTCTTTTTCCGTCAATGTTCTTATCCGGTGAGTCTCAGGAAGATACTAACGGAGCCTCAAGTTCATCATTATTCGTTCTCTTTCTTCTCCGGTGGAATCAAGTCAAGCTTTGTCAATCATATCCTTTCCTTGTTTCAAATGTCTTCTCATGCCGGTGCACCTCTTAATCATCCACTTCTCGCTATTCAATTGTTCCGGAGTGCCTAAGATATCTCAGAAGATTCACATTTCCATTCTCGATCCGTTCAAGTTATTTCGAGGTTGCTATCTCATTCAAGCCATTTAATTCAACCGGCGCATTCTCTCTTTTAAATCATTCAAACGGTGTTTCTCTTGAGTGGGCGCTAACCCAAAGGTCTTTTCCCAGGATCTTACCTGACTCTTCTAATTTTTCTGGAGTTATTTTCAAATTCATTTCAAAAACTTGACGTAAGAATGAATTGTCATCAGTCAAATGTCTTTCTCCAAGATCTTCCAAATTCTTTTCATCGTTGGTTCAACCTTTCTAATTTTCATTCTGGAGTGCCTCAAAAAATCATGGTGGTGTTTCTCATCGTCATTCTCAGATTTTGAAGACCGAAGAAGAGATCCTCTTAAATTCTTACCCGTTCTTCCAAAGATTCATGGTTCAAGCTTGATGCCACCCTCTCATAATTATTTCAGATTGTGTGAATTATCTTCACCCATCCGGAGCAATTCACGAGTCTTTTTAGTTTGATTCTCCAAAGGCCATCATTTTGGGTTTATTCATTCTCAGCTTTCAGCTCTCGTTCTCCAAATCTTACCGGTGCATCGCTCAAATATCCTCTAATCAGTTCATGATATCATTGTTCTCTTGTATCTAAATTCTCTCAAGTATCTTCGTTCATTTTCTAATTCTTCCCGGTGTTTCTTTATCTTCTCTTCGTTCATTTTCAGTTCTTACGGTGGGTCATTCAAGATTTCTCTTCCTTCATTATCATATCTATTTATTCTTTGGTTAAATCCTACCGGTGGTCCATTGAGTTTATGCTATATCTCTCTTAATCCTTTCAACGAGAATAAGTAGTTTGCCAAATCCATTGCTTGTCATCAATTTAAATTGGTGAAGGATACGCATAACATAATTCTTATTCTTGCTTCATCCAAGTGATTGATTCATTCTTCCGGAGTTTGTTCACGATGAGTAAATTCTCGGTTCAAGTGCTTCATACTTTTCCCGGAGTTCCAAGATCTCTCAATTATATTACCATGAAGATTCATCTAAATCATTGCAAGGATTCACCTTGTGTTTTCAACTTCTCTTTCCTTTCGTTTGATCATTCTTTTATTACCGGATTTTTCATGGAGGCTCTACATGGTGGTTCATCAAGGATTCCTTTCATTCTTCAATTGTTCGTCAAGATTTCTCTTGAAGCTATGATCCGCCATGCTATACTTCAAATATTCTTCATCTTGCATTCCGTAGTGTGATTCTTCCTACCTTATCTTTTGAGGTGGTGTTATGTCATTTTGACAATTTCTTTGTGTTTCATGAT
Organism: Triticum aestivum; assembly: GCF_018294505.1. Lineage (NCBI taxonomy): Eukaryota > Viridiplantae > Streptophyta > Magnoliopsida > Poales > Poaceae > Triticum > Triticum aestivum. The sequence goes on from NC_057806.1 coordinate 416,478,767, forward strand.
TCACAAGTTCAGGAATGAGATATTTAAACCCATCATTTTTTTCCTTGGAGTTATCTTATCACCTCAGTGGAAGAAGCTTTTCTATCTTTTCTACCTCTCAATCAAATCTTTTTTCTGTGAGTGGCAGGTTGTCACCTCATAATTTTGAGATGCTTTCCATAAGCCCACTACAAGCTTATTCATTTCGTTGTTGGTTTTCCAACAACTCCGTATAACTTTCTTGGAAGGGTGCTCTCCAAGCTCATTTGTGGCATAAGATGGCATTTTCCTCTCCATTATTTTATTCCAATGATCTATCTTTTATTTTCCCTTACTTATTCCGTTTCAACCGGAGTGGTGACTTGTCCTTCCTTGTCGCTGGAGCTCTTCACTCATGTCTTGCAACCTCAAGGTTTTCGCAATGTTCCTTGTTCCTCTTTTCTAACGGAGTGTTTTCAACTTTGTTCATCTCTGTTGTATTCTTTTCTCAAATATTGTTTAACCTCTCAAGGTTCATTGGTTTCACTCGTTTGTACAAGAAGCAACTTAGTTTACCTCTCCTCTTCCTTTTTTTGTTTTCCCTCCGGTGCCATCCTAGATCTCGGGACGAGACCTCTTGTAGTGGTGGAGTGTTGTAACGCCCCGGATACAACATTCCATATTTGTAACTCCGACTCTTGCCATTGTCGGCTATGTGTTATGATATTCCCTTCGTGGTTGGGTTTTTTGTCTTCGTTTTGCATGTTGTTCATGTCATGAATTTCATATCATGTCATCATGTGCATCGCATTTGCATTTGTGTTCGTCTCATGCATCCGAGCATTTTCTCCGTTATCCGTTTCGCAATTCGACACTCCCACATGCACCTGGCTCACCCCTCTTGTCTCTTTTCGTGAGCGGGACTTAAACGTTCTCGGAATGGGTCGAGATTTGTCGAGTGGCGTTGGTACATCACCGGTAGACCGCCTGTCAAATTTCGTTCCATTTGGAGGTCGTTTGATGCCCCAATGGTTAACCGGGTAACCGCAGAAGCCTCTTTGTGTTGCAGCCCAACACCCCTCCAAAACAGCCCAATAACCCATCTAAACCACCTCCATGTTCTCCGTCTGTCGGTGTACAAAAGTAGGGGCTCTCCTTTTGCACCCCTTTACTTGTGCACCGGTAGTCAGGGCCGCGCCCATGACCACACTAAGCAGGGCAGAGGAGGGAAGCCAGAGCACAAGACGACCAAAGTAACGCCAAGACCAGAGGTGCAAAGAGAGCAAGAGGGCGAGGTGGACTCCCCCGGCAAGACCCTTGCCAGGGTGGCTTCCGCAGCCTCGGCAAGATCCTTGCCAGGCAACTTTCCTGACGCTAGCAGAGCGCGCCACCCTTGAGCCAAAAGGGTTCCAACACCATCAACCATATTGGAACCAAGGCTCGGGAGGCACCCCCTGTGGTGGCATGCAGATCTTTGTAGAGATCATAGATACACAAGATCAGATGGGAACCAGAAGACGACGATCCTTGGCGAGATCCTTGCCAAGGAAATCCACGAGACCCCCGGCAAGATCCTTGCTGGGGACGACCGCGGTGCCGCAGTGAGACCCTTGCCGGGCCCTCGGCAAGACCCTTGCCGAGGACGCCTGCGGGACCACAGCCAGGCCCACGCCTGCCAAGACTCCACCACCGCTCCCATACAGCTACCAGCTCGACCAGCTGGGCAGGCATCTGCGTGGCAGCGCGCGGCCTCTATACCAACACAGCAAGCACCTGCATGGTGGCATGTAGATCTTCGTGAAAGCTCCACCACCGCGCCAGCTCAGCAGCCAGCCAACGTGGCGCTACAATGCATCGTCATCTTGGACGCGCGTCGGAGCCAGGCGAGGCGATGCCAGCTGGGACGAGCTTCTTTGCTGTCCCCAATAAAGCAAGAGGGGCATGTCGGCAGTGTATTAAATGCGTTTGTCCGATGATGCCAAGGGATAGACTCAGCCCCGGTACACCTTTCCACCTCGTGTGTGCCACTGTGAGGACCCCTTTTTTTTCTATAAAAGGAGGCCCGAGGCATACTGGAGGGTGATTCAGATCTTTTGGACTAGAGAGCCACCACAGCTAGTTCATGAACACAAGAACACCAAATATACATCAAAGCAGGACTAGGTTTTTACGTGTCTCCGTGGCCCGAACCTGGTTAAACGATTTGTGTGCTGACCGTCAGACCCACTCTTTGCACAACCCCGCACCCGCCAACCATAGAAGGGATCCCAGTGACTCCATAGGTGTCGTTTCCCACCGACATCTCTGGCGCGCCAAGTAGGGGGTGCCCAGTTGTGAGAATCCGGTCTAGCAGTTAGTTTAGCAGTTCTTCATCGGCATGGCTCCCAAGAAGAAGACGATCATAGCGATCAGTTCGTCTGGGGCCGAACGGCCCGTACCAATACGTGCGAGTGGTGGGGCGGTTGCGGATGGAAGCCGAGGCGCGGCTCGCGAACACCCGCATCGCTCTGGCAGCCAAAGCCTGGTGAGCGACATTGTTCGTGTGCGAGACGATGGGCCACACGCCACCAAATCCAAAGACGAAGCCAGCCCCCCGCAGGCGGCGCAGGGCCCTCCAAGGGCGGCGTCATGCCACCCACAGGCGGCGCGGCGACTTCCGAGGCGCCTACGCCGGCGCCCTCGACGCGCTCTTCCCAGGTTGTGCGCGACGAGCAGCGTCACCATGCTGGTGACCCTGGGCACCGTCGTGGGAAGAGTCTCATGCATCATTCACGGGATGTAGAAGGCCAGCACGCGCGCCGAGGCGCTAGCGAAAATGGCGTATAGCCGGTAGGCCGTGATAGAGCTCCTTCTAACGTGGTTAGAAGTCAGAGCGCATCACGGTCCATGCAGCTTTTGCCACCACCCACGCCAGCAGAAGCCTTGGCATGCGCGCAATTGCGCCTCGACTTTCCTCCTGCCACAGAACAACTCGATGAGTGGAGAGTCACCATCCGAAGCCTCGTCGGCGTTGCCAACAAAGATGAGCCACGACCGGCAGGGCCCTCTGGCTGGCGCTCCGTCGAGCCGCCGCATGCTAGTGGTGGAAGGATCGGGGGCGCTGCGGCCACGGTGCACTCTCCTCCTCTACGCCAGCCACCGCGGGTGTCAATCTATCGTGATGACGCTTGTGATAACATTTCCATAGCGTCTTCCGACCCACGGACCCACCGCGATCAGCACCAAGTTCTTCGGGAGTGAGCCCGTGAAGACGCTCGAACCACCACCAAGCGCCAGCACGATGCACACCACCAGTCAGATAGGCGGGCGGGGCCCACTATGGACCACCCATCACCAGGGGGCTCTGGCGACCTACCCTACAAGGTGGGTTGCCCGGCCTTTACCCACGAGCTGCAGCAGTTCCAGTGGCCCTCCCACCGCATGTTCAAGCCAGACGTTGGCGAGAAGTACAATGGCAAGACCCACCCGTCAGAGTTCCTCAACATCTACACCATTGCGATGCAAGCTGCTGGAGCCCGCGACGACAAGGTGCTTGCCAATTACTTCCCACTGGCACTCAAACCCAATGTCATTTCATGGCTGATGCACTTGCCGGCGGATTCCATTTCTTCTTGGTCGGACTTGTGCCATGAGTTCGTTGGTGCCTTTACCGGAGGCCACCAAGCTCATGGCCAGGCGAGCGATTTGCATATCATCCCCGAGAAGGAAGGTGAAACCATGCGCAAGTACATACAGAGGTTCAGCCGGTTGCAATACAACATCCCATATGTTCATCCCGCCGCCATGATCAGCGCATTCCATCAGAATGTGCGCAACCGCAAGATGCATGAAGAGCTGGCGATGAACAAGGTCAAAGATGTGGCCGAACTTTATGTTCTGGCCGATAGGTGCGCTCGGGCTGAAGAGGGGAGGAAGTACCCCGACGAGGACGCCGACGCGAAAACCGACTCCACTGATGAAGACACAGCCACCACGACCAAGAAGGACCGGCGCTGCAATAGGAAGCGCAAGGGCAAGACCGTGCTTGCTGTTGAGGGATCCGAGGACATCAACACTGCCAAGAAGGCCTAGGAAGACGACCCCAGCAAATCAATTGCCGGGTGCGCCGCTTGCCAGGCCTTGATGGCTGCCGACAAGCCAGGAGGCTCCAACAAGCAATATTGCAATGTCCACCGCACCAAGGGCCATGACCTCCAGAACTGCCGGCAAGTCGAGCTGCTTGCTGAGAAGCAAAAAGCTGAGTATGAGAGGCGACACAAGGAGAAGGGCCAGGATGGTGCCGAGGGGTCTGGCAAGAAGCATGGCGGCCAAGGAGGCCGCCGCGGAAAGGATAATCGGCAAGAGGGGCCCGCTCGGGGCCGCGACAAGAAGCAAGGAGATGATGATCATGACGAAGATGATGAGTCCGGCGAGCACGAGTTCCAGAAGGCTACGGAGGCCATGTGCATCGATGGTGGCGCCTCGCTGCACACTTCTCAGCGCCAGCTCAAGCAGTGGGCGCGTGAGATCACAACAACAGAACCATCACTCGATGCTCAGAGGCCACTGAAATGGTCCAGCACGCCTATAATTCTCGACGCCAAGGACCATCCTGATCGCACAACTGCGGTCGGGTGTTTGCCATTGTTGGTCTCCCCAACAATACGCAACCTCAAGGTGACGAAGATGCTAGTTGACGTTGGGGCCAATCTGAACTTGATCTCGCCCGTCGTGATCAAAAGGCTGCAGATTCCTGATGGAGACCTCGAAGAAACGGGCACGTTTGAAGGGGTCAACCCAGGGAGGAGTCAGCCGAAGGGTAAGGTCACGCTGCCCGGGATGTTTGGAGGCGAATTAAACTACAGGATGGAGAGGATTGTTTTCGATGTAGCCAAGATCCTCTTGCTCTACAACTGGATTCTCGGCCGCCCGGCACTAGCCAAGTTCATGGCAGTGTCGCATTACGCCTACAACATGCTGAAGATGCCGGGGCCGATAACCATCATCACTGTCCCCTCCGACAAGAAGGATGCACTGCCCTTTCCCATTGCCATGCATTGACCAGATTGTTGACTCCACGTCCGAGTGTGATCTGTTATCATTCCTTGACTCCTACTCGGGGTACCACCAAATCTTCATGGTGAGAGAAGACGAAGAGAATACAGTGTTCATCACCCCATGTGGCATGTATTGCTTTTTACGGGTGCCTTTCGGGTTGAAGAGTGCTAACTCGACGTTTGCAAGGGCAGTCCAGATTGGTTTTGAGCCCCAGCTACATAGAAATATGGAAGCTTATATGGATGACATAGTGGTTAAAACCAAAGACAGGGCGACACTTGTACAAGATTTGGAAGAGACATTTGTGAATCTGCGCAAGATCAACCTGAAGTTGAACCCTGAGAAGTGGGTCTTCGGTGTTCCATCCGGCAAACTTCTCGGGTTCTTTGTGTCACAGCGTGGGATCGAGGCGAATCCAGACAAGATCAAGGCTATTGATCAGATTAGGGCACCCAAGCGGATCAAGCAGGTGCGTCGGCTCACTGGTTGCGTTGCCGCCATGAGCAGATTCATCTCCAGGTGTGCTGAGCGTGCCCTTCCCTTTTCCAAAATCTTGAAAAAGGCAGGCCCAATGGATTGGACCCCAGAGGCCGAAGCAGCGCTGCAGGATTTGAAGAAATACCTCTCCTCTACAACGATACTGGTTGCGCCCAAATCACAAGAACCGTTGCTGCTATACCTGGCGGCAACGAACCAAGTGGTCAGTGCCGCACTAGTGCCGCAGAGGGAGGTCGATGAAGAGGCAAGGCCCCCAATAGGGTCCGATGCTGGCGGGGCAGGGCCCGCGCAACCATACGAAGTGCCGCAGAAGAAGAAAATGATGCATCACCGGGTTTACTTTGTCAGCTCCTTCTTGCAGGGGGCTAGGTCAACGTACTCTGGTATCTAGAAATTGCTCTTCGGCCTCCTTATGGCCTCGAGGAAGATGCGTTATTACTTCCAAGTACACGAGATCACCGTCGTCACCCGCCTCCCGTTGTAACGGATATTGCATAACCCAGATGCAACCAAGAGGATTGTGGAGTGGGCCGTGGAGCTGTCGAGCTTTGGTTTGAAGTTTGAAAGTATTTCGACAATCCAGAGCAGAGTCTTGGTAGAGTTCATTACCGAGTGGACGTCAACGCCAGACGAAGAGATCCAGGAGACCACCCTCCCTAGCAAGGAGGCAAGTCGCAACTGGATTATGTACTTTGACGGGGCTTTCTCGCTGCATGGCGCTGGTGCTGGTGTGCTACTCGTCGCACCCACTGGAGAGCACCTCAAGTATGTAAACCAGATGCACTTTCCCAGGGAGATGTCCACAAACAACACTGCTGAATACAAGGGGTTGCTTGCCGGTCTCAGGATAGCGGCAGACCTCGGGATCAAGAAGCTCATCGTCAGGGGTGATTCACAGCTTGTTGTCAGGCAAGTCAACAAAGATTATCAAAGCCCGTTGATGGAGGCCTAGTGGATGAGGTGGGGAAGCTGGAGGAGCGCTTTGAAGGTATACAGGCGGAGCATGTTCCCCGAGTGGAGAATGACATTGCCGACTACCTGTCGAAGCGCGCCGCCTTCAAACTACCCGTGGAACCAGGTACTTTTGTGCTTCGGCTCACTCAACCATCCATTGAACCATCAATAGAGCAGAACAAGCGAAGGAAATCAGGCCTCGGCAAGTACTTTCCCGCCGAGCTCGCAGGAGCCGCTAGCAAGGATGTTGCCATGGACACTAAGACAACCATGGGGCAACCGACTCCGGCGGGGCGTCAAGTCCTAGATGTAGAGACAGCTTCTCCCATGGCAGAGGAAGTGCCTTTAGTCCTTGCCGTCGAGCCTCAGGCTCCGGCATGGACACAGCATACCGTCCGATTCCTCCAAACTGGGGAACTCCCTGAGGAGCAGGAAGAAGCGGAGAAAGTAGCCCGTCGGTCTGCCATGTATCGGTTCGTCGATGACATCCTGTACAGAAAAAGACCAAACGGTGTGAAATTGAAGTGCATTCCCCGGGAGGAAGGACTGGAGTTGTTGACAGAGATACACAGAGGCATATGTGGCTCCCACATAGGGTCAAGGGCCCTTCCCGGCAAGGCATTCCGGTAAGGTTTGTTCTAGCCCACTGCCCTTGAGGATGCAATGACACTAGTAACCAAGAGTGAAGCGTGTCAGCTCCATTCGAAGAAGCTTCATCAACCAGCTCAAGCGCTCCAAACAATCCCTCTCTCCTGGCCATTCTTGGTCTGGGGGCTCGACATACTGGGCCCCTTTCCCCATGCTGTCGGGGGCTTTCAGTACTTGTACGTTGCAATCGACAAGTTCAGGAATTGGCCGGAGGTGGAGACAGTAAGAAAGGTGACAGCACAACCAGCTGTCAAATTCTTCAAGGAGCTAGTCTGCCGTTTCGGTGTGCCAAACAGAATAATCACCGATAACGGCACACAGTTCAGGAGCCACGCCTTCATGCAGTACATCCAAGACGTTGACATCAAGGTCGATTTTTCTTCTGTTGCACATCCATGGAGCAATGGCTAGGCTGAGAGGGCAAATGCTGAAGTGTTGCGAGGCCTCCATTCAAGGACTTTTGACAGGCTACGCAGGTGCGGACGACGCTCGATTGATGAATTGCCGGCGGTTCTTTGGTCAATCAGAACGACGCCAAATTGAGCCACCGATCAGACACCCTTCTCCCTTGTTTATGGGGTAGAAGCAGTTCTCCCCACGGAACTCACATACGGGTCACCTCGAGTGCTCACTTATGATGAGCTTGAGTAAGAGAAGTTGCGGCAAGATGACGCAACACTCCTTGAGGAAGATCGTCTTCAGGCGGCTGTATGAGCAGCACGCTACCAGCAAGCCTTGCGCCACTACCATAGGCACAAGGTTCATGCCCGAAGCTTTGAGGAAGGCGACCTTGTTCTTCGGCACGTTCAGTCGGCCAAGACTTCCAACAAGTTGACGCCGAAGTGAGAAGGCCCTTATCGGGTAATACAAGTCACCAGGCCTGGCGCAGTCTACCTGAAGATCGAAGATTGCATTCCACTGAGCAACTGCTGGAACATCGGACATCTTCGCAAGTTTTACCCATAAGGCGCGGTTGCCGCCCCCCCGGCAAACCACCTTTTGTACAAGCCCTGCCGACAAGGCATGTAACCCTTTGTACAAAGCCAGGCGCAGACCCTGAGCATAAATAAATGAAGTGCTGGCGCCCTATGTTTTAGCATGCATGCTAGGTTAAGTCTCTCCCTCGGTTATGGTTGATAGTGCTTAGCGGCGGCTAACCCCTAGCATAGAGGTCGAGTGTGCGTCACTCTGTTCCTTTCCATCTTCTTTGGTTCGCAGGGTACATGGACATTTCTGCTGACCTATTAGGAGGAAAAAGAATGGGCCGGCGCTCCAGCCTTGGCAAACCAAGGTTGCCGGGGGCTACAGACACAAGGATCTAACCGCGGCAGGCCAAGGTTGCCGGGGGCTGCGACGTCAGATAAGTTTTTCTCCCCCCACTCCGTGCGCCGATAGGAACCTTGAACGTATAAGGCTTCGCTCGCTCTCGTACCATCTTGCCCCCTCCATCCCGTGTCCGAAAACTCTACTTTGGACGGAACTTGGTTGTAGTGCGATGGGAAGAGGGCGAGAGAAAGGTGTAACCCTACTCGGCCCCTACCTCCCCCAAGAGCGTGAGCGTAGTCGGGCGACAGAGCAAGAGGACGGCAAGGCATGTTGCCGGGAGACCATGTTTATCTTAAGATAACGAGGACATGTTCCTCGGTGTGTCCCTCACCCACGCACAAACGAAACCCGACAAACACCCTTCCTTTCATTCATACATTGCAAACAAGGACAATTCATACGGAAAGGGTACACGAGCAAGGGTATTGTAAATTTTGAAATCTAACAAATGCCCGCGGGCTTACAAACTAGAAAAGATAAGCGCCCCATAATCCCCGTTCTTGCCCTTTTCCTCTTAGGTGCGGCAGGTGAAGGCAAAAAGTAGGAGACGGGGAATGCGCCGATGGAGAGCTTGACGAGGAAGGCCCTCGGCAGAGCGCATGGAGGAGGGAGGGGCGACGCGGTCAGTTGGAGACGAGGTTGACATGCCCTCGCTCGACGCTCTCGTCGTCGCTGTCGCTATCCTCCTCATCACTCCCGCTTGAGGAGGAGTCTTCATCATTGGAGGAGCTCTCCACGCAGCACTTCAGGTGAGTTCCAGAGTCTCCAACGATCTTGACGGAGAGCAGGCCGTTATCCATTAATTTGAAATAGAGAACGAGCCCCGCCGTTAGGCTATGGATACAAGCGAAGGTCTTCCACCCGTGGCGAAGATACATGACTTGAGGGGCGGGAAAGTCAACATAGACCCATCTGCCGTTGTTCCCACAGCCCCTCATATGCAACCTCAGGGTCTGGGGCGGATCGAGCTCCATCTCCCGAGCGAATGGCGGAGGGAGATGAAGGCGACGGTGCGGTGGCCGACGCAGCCTGATGAAGAACTCATGAGGCTGGTCCCCGACGTGTCCCTCCATTGGAGGAGGCATCACTGGCGGAGGCAAGGCCGGTGTGCCGCCCCGTCCCCTCTTCCCCGAGCGCCACGCCGGCCTCGGCCTCGCCCCTCCCCCTTCCTCTCGTGGCCAGCTCCGCCGCCGCAAGCTCTTGGGAAGGAGGGACGCGCTGTCGAGCAGAGACCCTCGCCGCCACCGTTGAAGGACCAGCGCCCCCTCTCGCCATGGCAGATGAAAGAGCGGGGCCGAGGTGGAAGGAGAGGGATGATGAAAGATTGTGGGGTGCCATCCCCTCCCCCTTCTTATAAAGGGGCGGGGTCGAGACTCGGCCACCCCACTCAGCCAATCCGACCATCTGGGGCGCAGAGAATCGAGGCCGACCCGCTGCCCCAATCAGCAGCGGCCCGTTTCCCCGCCTCGTCATTCAAGGCCCACACCCACCGCCTACCATCTTCGGAGCACGGGGGACATGTGGCGGGCGAGCAGAAATCAAGGGGACGGACGAGACGGCCGTTCTCTGCCCCGCGGTCGTGGGGCGCGGGCGCCTTGAAGACCACGACCCGAGCCCACTCAGTAAATGAGCCGCGCCTCTGCATTTTCCTCTTTTTATGGGGAAGGCGCGAGCCGCCTCTTTACCATGACGTGACACATGCGTGCGGAAACCGCCCCACGCATGACCCCCACGTCACACATGACCCCCCCACGTCACGCATGACCCCCCACATCGCGCGTTCAACGCGGGTCATGGGGAAGCGCAGGAGACGGAGAAGTTACTGCGGTAAAAATCTGCCCCACCTGGCCGCACATCGTTCTGGGCCTAGCCGAACAACGCATCGCGCTTATGTGTGGCCCAGGCCTGGGGGCTCCTGTTGGTGTACAAAAGTAGGGGCTCTCCTTTTTCACCCCTTTACTTGTGCACGGGCAGTCAGGGCTGCGCCCACGGCCACACTAAGCAGGGCCGAGGAGGGAAGCCGGAGCACAAGACGACTAAAGCAACGCCAAGACCAGAGGCACAAAGAGAGCAAGAGGGCGAGGTGGACTCCCCTGGCAAGACCCTTGCCAGGGTGGCTTCCGCACCCTCGGCAAGATCCTTGCCGGGGCAACTTGCCTGACGGCAGCAGAGCGCGCCACCCTTGAGCCCAAGGGGTTCCAACACCATCAACCATATTGGAACCAAGGCTTTAGAGGCACTCTTGTGGTGGCATGCAAATCTTTGTAGAGACCATAGATACACAAGATCAGATGGGAACCAGAAGACGACGATCCTTGGCGAGATCCTTGCCAAGGAAATCCATGAGACACCCGGCAAGATCCTTGCCGGGGACGACTTCGGTGCCGCAGCGAGACCCTTGTCGGGCCCTCGGCTAGGCCCTTGCCGAGGACGCCCGCGGGGCCGCAGCCATGCCCGCGTCTGCCAAGAGTCCACCACCGCTCCCATACAGCTGCCAGCTCGACCAGTTGGGCAGGCATCTACATGGCAGCGCGCGACCTCTACACCAACACAGCAAGCACCTGCGTGGTGGCATGCAGATCTTCGTGAAGGCTCCACCACCGCGCCAGCCCAGCAGCCAGCCAACGTGGCGCTACAACGCCTCGTCAGCTTGGACGCGCGTCGGAGCCAGGCGAGGCGACGACAGCTGGGATGAGCTTCTTTGCCGTCCCCAATAAAGCAAGAGGGGCACGTCGGTAGCGCATTAAATGCGTTTGTCCGACGATGCCAGGGGATAGACTCAGCCCCTGTACACCTTTCCACCTCGTGTGTGCCACTGTGGCGACCCCTTTTTGTCTATAAAAGGAGGCCCGAGGCGTACTGGAGGGGGACCTGGATCATTTGGACTAGAGAGCCACCGCAGCTAGTTCAAGAACACAAGAACACCCAAATATACATCAAAGCAGGACTAGGGTTTTACGCGTCTCCGCGGCCCGAACCTGGGTAAACGATTTGTGTGCTGACTGCCAGACCCGCTCTTTGCACAACCCCGTACCCGCCAACCGTAGAAGGGATCCCAGTGACCCCATAGGTGTCGTTTCCCACCGACACCGTCATTGGATCATGACCGTGTGGGCGAAAACCGCACCTCATTTGGACACTCGTAGCTCCCTCTACCTATATAAACACCCCCTCCGAAATTCGCAGTCAAAACCCTAGATCCATCTCTCCCTGCGCCGCCGGACATGTCCGCCTGGTGGCTGGACACGTCCGCCGTCGCCCGTCGTCCATCCACAACATGCCATGCACCTGCCGCCGTCCCACCATCGCGTGGGCCCGTGAGCCCATTCGCGGCCCGCCGGGCCCGGTCGCCGCCGCCCACACCGTCCTCCTCCCGCTCCTGGCTCTGCGCTGCGCCGCTGCCGGCCTCCCTACAACCGCCATCGCCTTTTCTCTGCCGCCCCGCCTCCGAGACGCCGCCGCCTTCGCTTGCCGCTTCCCCGCCGCTGGCGCGCCGCATGCGCTCTAAATCCGGCCTTCGGGAGCTCCTGTGCCGCCCCATCGTCCATGGCCTCCAGCCACCACCGGAGTTCAGACCTCACCACGCCCGACGCCAGATCCGTGGACCCCACACTCGGATCCACATAACCTCACCGGAGCCTCTCGCGGTGCCTTGCCGGAGTTCGGGCACCGCCGCCGTCGACCTCGGCCGTCCCCGAGACCACCTCGAATTCCACGCCCTCGCTGGAGTCGCCGGAACCCTCGCCGGCCGGATCCATAGAAGATGGATCAGATCCACCATGTTCGTGAACCAAACACCACCCAGTCCCGGTTCCCCCCGTCCTGGGATATCAACGTCCGCCGTTGACTTTTGTGCGAGGTGGTTATTTTCGTCTAAGTCCCTTTTCCCTGATATTTTTATGCCTCCTCCATCATGCCATATCTCGGTGACCGTGGCCTCGAATCATGCATATGACATATCAAAATATTCGTCTCGTTAAGCTCCTCATGTTAGTAGCATTTTCATGCATGTTACTGTCCATTATGATGCCATTTTCATCGTTGCAAGAGTGCTATAAAATGTTAACTATTGGTTCTTAACAAAACATGGTGATTTGTCATTTTTGTTGCATTTGGTGTATGCATCCTATGAGCATGAGGTCTACATATGTTTGGAGCTCCATCATGCCATCTTTACAGAGGTACAAGTCTTGTATTTTGTTGAGCTATGGGGTGACTAGCACAAGCATGCAAAGTAGGCTCCATGATATTGCTGTTTTCAGGGACTTGGGATTTTGCTAAGTCGTTTTCCTGCTGTTATTTTGATGCCATGTAAACTTGATGCTACCATGATATCTATGCTTATTTTGAGATACTTCAGTAAGGATGTTATGAACAGGTGGTTATGCTCTATACATTAATGCCTCTGGTTGCAATTACAGAGTGCTCTAGCATGTCATTTTCGTGCTCTACTTTTGCTAAATAATGTTCCTGGCAGATTGTTAACATGATAATTAATGTTGCCATGTGATTTGCTAGTGATCCATGCATCCTATGAACTTGCTCTTGCCATGGTTAGCTTCATGAACATGTCTTCTTGCTATTGGTATGCTTATGTTGTCATGTAATGCTTTGTGGTGAGTGGCATTAGTTTGCAGAGTTGCTATCATGAATCTATTTATGCCATGCTCTATTTTTCTTGTGTGAAACTATTAACATAACTTGCTATGTTTACATGGGTGCCATCATATTTTCTGTGCCTTTTTGGCTCATGTTTAGTAAGGCAGGTTTGTTCTATGCATTTAGTAGAAGCATGGCATGCCTTTGTTTGCCATGATAAGTTCCTGGAGCGTGTTGTTTGCTTGCTCTGAAGATTGCATCCTGATGCTGTTTATGCCATGTTAGTATTTTTTCTAGCTATTTTGGTGAACTATAGCATGTATTTGTAGTTCAGATTTGAATTATGGACATTAAATGCCTAGGAAACTCAATTAGTGTATAAAAAGGCCAAACGAACCCTGAATAAGTTGAAATTTCAACACGGATATCCTGTCGTTCCATGTTGCCTGTTGAAGAAAATACAAGGCGAAAAGAGGCAGTGATTACGTTTTGCCCACAAGGGGAACACGTTTCCCTATCAAAACATGAGGCTTCTTTGAGAGAAGCTCCGGTTTGTAAGAGGTTTGTAATAAAGCTTTGCCCAAATTGGACAATGTTTTTACCACGACATATATGTGCCATGACGTGACACCATGCCAACTTTCATGAATTTCTGGTGAGTTTTGGATTTATGGGGATTTAAAAACCGAGATTCCAAATGTTTGAGGATGAGCCAGGATGCCGCTACGGTTGTAGTTTGTTCCCATTCCTGGCATGGGACCTAAACATGCACCCAAGGACACATGTATAAATTTTCTAGCCATTTTGGTGAACTGGAGCATGTATTTGTAGTTCAGATTTGAATTATGGACATTAAATACCTAGGAAACTCAATTAGTGTATAAAAAGGCCAAACGAACCCTGAATAAGTTTAAATTTCAGCACATATATCGTGTCATTCCATGTTACCCATAGAAAAAAATACAAGGCGAAAAGAGGCAGTGATTATCGTTTCACCCACAAGGGGGACATGTTTCCCAATCGGAACCACGAGGCTTCTTTGAGAGAACCTCCGGTTTGTAAGAGGCTTGTAATAAAACTTGCACCAAAATGGAAAAAAAATTCCTTGACATATATGTGCCATGTCGTGACACCATGCCAAGTTTCACGATTTTCGAGTGAGTTTTGGATTTAAGGGGATTTAAAAGCCGAGATTCTTCTCACGAAATGTTTTCAAATAGCACATGATTCACTCACGAAAGCCGTGTGCCTACCAAGCCGTGGCCGATGCCCCCTGCTATGCGTGATCTGAGTCGTGCGTTCTGATTGGCCAGAACCCAAACCCCACGGATTGTACGTCTGCACCGTTGGATGCTCCCAGATGGAACGACAATCCTCAGCCCTTTCGACAACACATGCAGTATATGGGTAAGCACCGTGCGCATGCATCGTGCCAGCTCAGGCTTCTTTCTCTACTAAGTTTTCTATATTAATGTTGTTATATATCCAAACAGGCTACCGTTTCCTGCCACTCCTCTCATCGGTTTTGTAAAGCACCGGATACAACATTCCATATTTGTAACTCCGACTCTTGCCATTGTCGGCTATGTGTTATAATATTCCCTTCATGGTTGGGTTTTTTTGTCTTCATTTTTCATTTTGTTCATGTCATACATTTCATATCATGTCATCATGTGCATCGCATTTTCATTCGTGTTCGTCTCATGCATTCGAGCATTTTCCTCGTTGTCCGTTTCGCACTCTGACACTCCCACATGCACCCAGCGCACCCCTCTTGTCTCTTTTCGTGAGCGGGAGTTAAACGTTCTCGGAATATCTCGAGATTTGTCGAGTGGTTTTGGTACATCACCGGTAGACCGCCTGTAAAATTTCGTTCCATTTGGAGGTCGTTTGATGCCCCAACGATTAATCGGGTAACCGCAAGAGCCTCTTTGTGTTGCAGCTCAACACCCCTCCAAAACAGCCCAATAACCCATCTAAACCACCTCCATGTTCTCCAGCGTTGGATCACGATCGTGTGGGCGAAAACCGCACCTCATTTGGACACTCCTAGCTCCCCCTACCTATATAAGCACCTCCCCCTCCAAAATTCGCACTCAAAGCTCTAGATCCATCTCTCCCCGCGCCGCCGGACATGTCCGCCCGGTGGCTGGACATGTCCGCCGTCGCCCCTCGTCCATCCACAGCACGCCACGTCACCCGCTGCCGTACCAGCACCGCGCGGGCCCGTGAGCCCATCCGCGGCCCACCGGGCCCGGTCGCCGCCGCCTGCACCGCCCGCCTCCCGCTCCCGGCTCCACGCTGCGCTGCCGTCGTTGGAGCGCTCGCCACCGGCCTCCCTGCGATCGCCGTCGCCTTTGCTCTGCCGCCCCGCTTCCGAGACGCCGCCGCCTTCGCTCACCGCTTCCCTGCCGCCGGCGCGCCGCATGCGCTCCAGATCCGTCCTCCGGGAGCTCCTGCGCTGTCCCGCCGTCCATGGCCTCCGGCCACCACCGGAGTTCGGACCTTGCCGCGCCCCACACCAGATCTAGGGACCCCACACTCGGATCCACGCAACCTCGCCGGAGCCTCTCGCGGTGCCTTGCCGGAGTTCGGGCACCGCTGCCGTTGACCTCACCCGTCCCCGAGACCACCTCGGCTTCCGTGCCCTCGCCGGCCGAATCCATAGAAGATGGATCAGATCCACCACGTCCATGAAACAAACACCACACATTCCCGGTTCCCCTCCGTCCCGGGATATCATCGTCCGCCGTTGACTTTTCTGCGAGGTGGTTATTCTCGTCTAAGTCCTTTTTCCCTGATATTTTTATGCCTCCTTCATCATGCCATATCTCGGTGACCGTGGCTCTGAGTCATGCATATGACATACCGAAATGTTTGTCTCGTTAAGCTCCTCATTTTAGTAGCATTTTCATGCATGTTACTATCAATTAAGACGCCATTTTCATCTTTGCAAGAGTGCTATAAAATGTTAACTTTTGGTTCTTAACAGAACATGGTGATTTGTCATTTTTGTTGCATTTGATGCGTGCATCCTATGAGCATGAAGTCTACATATGTTTTGAGATCCATCATGCCAACTTTACAGAGATGCAAGTCTTGTATTTTTGTGAGCTATGTGGTGACTATCACAAGCCTGCAAAGTAGGCTCCATGATATTCCTGTTTTCAGGGACTTAGGATTTTGCTAAGTCCTTTTCCTGCTGTTATTTTGATGCCATGTAAACTTGATGCTACCAAGAGATCCATGCTAATTTTGAGATACTTCAGTAAGGATGTTTTGAACATGTGATTATTCTCTATCCATTAATGCCTATGGTTGCAATTATGGAGTGCTCTAGAATGTCATTTTCTTGCTCTACGTTTGCTAAATAATGTTCCTGGCAGATTGTTAACATGATAATCAATATTGCCATGTGTTTTTCTAGTGATCCATGCATCCTATGAACTTTCCCTTTCCATTGTTAGCTTCATGAACATGTCTTCTTGCTATTGTTATGCTTATGTTGTCATGTAATGCTTTGTGGTGAGTGGCATGAGCCTGCAAAGTTGCTACCATGAATCTGCTTATGCCATGCTCTGTTTTTCTTCCAAGTCAGAGACTGTTAACATAACTTGCTATGTTTACATGGGTGCCATCATACTTTCTGTGCCTTTTTGGCTCATGATCTGTAAGGGAGTTTTGTTCTGTGCATCTAGTACAAGCATTCCGTGCCTTTTTTTTACCATGATAAGTTCCTGTAGCATTTTGTTTGCTTGCTCTGAACATTGCTTCCTGATGCTGTTTATGCCATGTTAGTATTTTCTCCAAGTCTGTGAAGCTGATATCTTTTGCACTGTTGCCATGCTTGTTTGAACCTGTTCTTGAGGGATTTAGCCACAGATCAGTGTTCATGTTTTGTCAAGAATCTCTTATACATCACTTACATATGCTTTTTTTGTATGTTGGAGTGTAGTAGCTTAGTTTCTTGTTGCATTCTAAGTGCCATCATGCTGTTAATCGCAGTTTTGCATCATCCTTATATTGCTTGTCATTTGCAAACCGTGCATCCATTTCCGGTGATCTTTATATCGATTTCGACCGAAATCACCTCATCTTTCCAGCGGCATACTTGGTTTGCCAAGTTGATGCCTTGATCATTCTTTCCCTTCCGGAGCACGCATATGCATTACATATCATATCTTGCATATCATGCCATGTACTGCATCATGTTGCCTATGCATTGCACCGTGATTGATTGTTGTTCCATTCCTTGTGTCCTTGCTTTGGGTAGAGCCGGGAGACGAGTATGTGAACAAGGAACCTGTTGAGTATGCTAACGAGGATCAAGCTTTCGACAACTCTGAGAACATTGCGGGTAAGATGACCATACCCTCGATATCACTTCTACCTTTGCTTTTCTTGTTGTTCGTTCTATCTATATGTCGTGCTACCTACCAATTGTTATATCATGCCTCCCATATTGCCACGTCAATCCTCTAAGCCACCTTCCTAGCAAACCGTTGTTTGGCTATGTTACCGCTTTTCCTCAGCCCCTCTTATAGCGTTGCTAGTTGCAGGTGAAGTTGAAGTTTGTTCCATGTTTGGGACATGGATATGTTGGGATATAACAATATCTCTTATTTTAATTAATGCATCTATATACTTGGTAAAGGGTGGAAGGATCGACCTTTTTCCTGGTGTTTTGTTCCACTCTTGCCCCCTAGTTTTGTCATATCGGTGTTGTGTTCCTTGATTTTGCGTTCCTTACACGGTTGGGGATTATGGGATCCCCTTGACAGTTCGCTTTGAATAAAACTCCTCCAGCAAGGCCCAAACTTTGTTTTACATTTGCTTAAAAACCTATTACCCTTCCCTTGGGTCCGCAAACCCAAGGGTCATCTTTATTTTAACCCTCCGGGCCAGTGCTTCTCTAAGTGTTGGTCCAAACCGGGCAACCTGCGGGGCCACCTTGGGGCAACTTGAGGGGTAGTTTTACTCATAGATTGACCTATCCGGTGTGCCCTGAGAACGAGATACGTGCGACTCCTATCGAGATTGTCGCCACATCGGGCGGCTTTTCTGGTCTTGTTTTACCATCATCGAAATGTCTTGTAACCGGGATTCCGAGACTGATCGGGTCTTTCCGGGACAAGGAATATCCTTCCTTGACCTTGAGAGCTTTGATGGGCTAAGTTGGGACACCCTGCAGGGTATAAACTTTCGAGAGCCGTGCCCGCGGTTATGTGGCAGATGGGAATTTGTTAATATCCGGTTGTAGACAACTTGACACTTGACTTAATTAAAATGAATCAACCGCATGTGTAGCCGTGATGCTCTCATTTCGGCGGAGTCCGGGAACTGAACACGGTTCTTGTGTTATGGTTGTGCATAAGTAGTTTGAGGATCACTTCTTGATCACTTCTAGCTTCACAACCATTGTGTTGCTTCTCTTCTCGCTCTTATTTGCGTATGTTAGCCACCATATATGCTTAGTGCTTGCTGCAGCTCCACCTCATTACCTTACCCTACCCATAAGCTTAAATAGTCTTGATCTCGCGGGTGTGAGATTGCTGAGTCCTCGTGACTCATGGATTCTTCCAAAGAGTTGCAGGTGCCGATGATACCAGTGCAGGTGATGCTACCGAGCTCAAGTGGGAGCTCGATGAAGATGTTGGTCGTTGTTTTGTGTCTTTTCCGGATGATCAGAAGTGGTGCCCAGTTATGATGATCGGGGATCTAGCATTTGGGGTTGTCTTCCTTTATTTTGGTTCCGTAGTCGGACCTTTGATTGTACTCTGGATGATGTATGTTTAATTTGTCATTTGTGTGAAGTGGCGATTGTAAGCCAACTCTTTATCCCTTTCTTATTCAGTACATGGGATTGTGCCCCACTTGCGACTAAACCACCATGCGGTTATGCCTCTAAGTCGTGCCTCGACACATGGGAGATATAGCCGCATCGTGGGTGTTATAAGTTGGTAATCAGAGCCAACCCCGACTTAGGAGCCCCCTGCTTGATTGAATCACTGACGTTGTTGAGTCTAGAACAAAAATGTTTTGAGTCTTAGGATTATATATACCGGAGAGTAGGATTCTTTTTACTCCTCAGTCCCTTCGTTGCTCTGGTGAGGCCTCCTGACGTAGAAGTTTTGACTTTTCTCTCCTCAAATTTCACGAATTTTTTTGGGCTCACGCGGGTATCTTGGAATCGTTCCAATATTCTTGTGACGAGAACATTGTTCTTGGTGCCTCCTGACATTTAGGGGTTGTGGCAGTGTCCCGGGGAGTTGAGCTCTGAGGTTTTGTCGTCACAATTTTATCATTGCAGTTCTGGAATACCTGAGTTCGCCGACATCGAAAATCTCTTTTATGTAGTTGTTGGTGAGATAACCTCGATGCCACCCAGTACTGGGGCGGGAGTTCGGGAGTATTGCCATAGCTCGTATAACAGATGCTTTTTGAAGGTTGAGGTACATGATTTCCGAAGGTTTCTTGGTTAGGTGTTGAAGGATGGATACAACAGGATGTAGGGTTTGTTAGTTTGGGTGAGATATTATGCTTCCCCTGTATCCCCAACACCAGCTTGCATAACCAGAAAGTTTCGGGAGTTTATAGGTGGGAATTCAAGTAGCTCCTAGAATATCTTTCCGAGAGATGCATGTTATGGGATTGGGTAAATCTCTATCATATGTTTGTTTCCGGCTTATTCTGCAAACCAAATCCTTTGTTTTGTTTTGATTTGTGGTATTCGAGTTGCTTCAATGTCAAATGTTGATTCCATGCCTCTTTCTAAGTGGTGTTCTCATATTTCTATGTGGATGCTAATACTTCTTGATCATCAAGGTTCTCATCTCAATTCTATTTCCAACCGGTGTGCTTCTCTTCAAGTGGATCCGATCATTTCTACATTCGCAAGATCAATTCTAAGTCTTCTCAACGGTGTTTGTTTCATCCGTGCCTAGTTGTCTTTGTTTTCCCGCCCTCCCACCCTTTTTCTTCAAGGACTCAGATTTCTTAATCGAGTATCCTTTTATTGATGGGAAGCCTCTCCATTCTTTTTCCGTCAATGTTCTTATCCGGTGAGTCTCAGGAAGATACTAACGGAGCCTCAAGTTCATCATTATTCGTTCTCTTTCTTCTCCGGTGGAATCAAGTCAAGCTTTGTCAATCATATCCTTTCCTTGTTTCAAATGTCTTCTCATGCCGGTGCACCTCCTAATCATCCACTTCTCGCTATTCAATTGTTCCGGAGTGCCTAAGATATCTCAGAAGATTCACATTTCCATTCTCGATCCGTTCAAGTTATTTCGAGGTTGCTATCTCATTCAAGCCATTTAATTCAACCGGCGCATTCTCTCTTTTAAATCATTCAAATGGTGTTTCTCTTGAGTGGGCACTAACCCAAAGGTCTTTTCCCAGGATCTTACCTGACTCTTCTAATTTTTCTGGAGTTATTTTCAATTTCATTTCAAAGTTTGACGTAAGAATGAATTGTCATCAGTCAAATGGCTTTCTCCAAGATCTTTCAAATTCTTTTCATCGTTGGTTCAACCTTTCTAATTTTCATTCTGGAGTGCCTCAACAAATCATGGTGGTGTATCTCATCGTCATTCTCAGATTTTGAAGACCAAAGAAGAGCTCCTCTTAAATTCTTACCCATTCTTCCAAAGCTTCATGGTTCAAGATTGATGCCACCCTCTCATAATTATTTCTGATTGTGAGAATTATCTTCACCCATCCAGTGGAATTCACGAGTCTTTTTAGTTTGATTCTCCAAAGGCCATCATTTCGGGTTTATTCATTCTCAGCTTTCAGCTCTCGTTCTCCAAATCTTACCGGTGCATCGCTCAAATATCCTCTAATCAGTTCATGATATCCTCGTTCTCTTGTATCTAAATTCTCTCAAGTATCTTCGTTCATTTTCTAATTCTTCCCGGTGTTTCTTTATCTTCTCTTCGTTCATTTTCAATTCTTAAGGTGGGTCATTCAAGATTTCTCTTCCTTCATTATCATATCAATTTATTCTTTGGTTAAATCCTACCGGTGGTCCATTGAGTTTATGCTATATCTCTCTTAATCCTTTCAACGAGAATAAGTAGTTTGCCAAATCCATTGCTTGTCATCAATTTAAATTGGTGAAGGATACGCATAACATAATTCTTATTCTTGCTTCATCCAAGTGAATGATTCATTCTTCCGGAGTTTGTTCACGATGATTAAATTCTCAGTTCAAGTGCTTCATACTTTTCCCGGAGTTCCAAGATCTCTCAATTATGTTACCACGAAGATTCATCTAAATCATTGCAAGGATTCACCTTGTGTTTTCAACTTCTCTTTCCTTTCGTTTGATCATTCTTTTATTACCGGAATTTTCATGGAGGCTCTACATGGTGGTTCATCAAGGAGTGCTTTCATTCTTCAATTGTTCGTCAAGATTTCTCTCGAAGCTATGATCCGCCATGCTATACTTCAAGTATTCTTCATCTTGCATTCCGAAGTGCGATTCTTCCTACCTTATCTTTTGAGGTGGTGTTATGTCATTTTGACAATTTCTTTGTGTTTCATGATTCACAAGTTCAGGAATGAGATATTTAAACCCATCATTTTTTTCCTTGGAGTTATCTTACCACCTCAGTGGAAGAAGCTTTTCTATCTTTTCTACCTCTCAATCAAATCTTTTTTTTCATGAGTGGCAGGTTGTCACCTCATAATTTTGAGATGCTTTCCATAAGCCCACTACAAGCTTATTCGTTTCGTTGTTGGTTTTCCAACAACTCCGTATAACTTTCTTGGAAGGGTGCTCTCCAAGCTCATTTGTGGCATAAGTTGTCATTTTCCTCTCCATTATTTTATTCCAATGATCTATCTTCTATTTTCCCTTACTTATTCCGTTTCAACCGGAGTGGTGACTTGTCCTTCCTTGTCGCTGGAGCTCTTCACTCATGTCTTGCAACCTCAAGGTTTTTGCAATGTTCCTTGTTCCTCTTTTCTAACGGAGTGTTTTCAACTTCGTTCATCTCTGTTGTATTCTTTTCTCAAATATTGTTTAACCTGTCAAGGTTCATTGGTTTCACTCATTTGTACAAGAAGCAACTTAGTTTACCTCTCCTCTTCCTTTTTTTGTTTTCCCTCCGGTGCCATCATAGATCTCGGGACGAGATCCTCTTGTAGTGGTGGAGTGTTGTAACGCCCCGGATACAACATTCCATATTTGTAACTCCGACTCTTGCCATTGTCGGCTATGTGTTATGATATTCCCTTCGTGGTTGGGTTTTTTGTCTTCATTTTGCATTTTGCTCATGTCATGCATTTCATATCATGTCATCATGTGCATCGCATTTGCATTCATGTTCGTCTCATGCATCCGAGCATTTTCCCCATTATCCGTTTCGCAATTCGACACTCCCGCATGCACCCGGCGCACCCCTCTTGTCTCTTTTCATGAGCGGGACTTAAACGTTCTCGGAATGGGTCGAGATTTGTCGAGTGGCATTGGTACATCACCGGTAGACCGCCTATCAAATTTCATTCCATTTGGAGGTCGTTTGATGCCCCAATGGTTAACCGGGTAACCGCAGAAGCCTCTTTGTGTTGCAGCCCAACACCCCTCCAAAACAGCCCAATAACCCATCTAAACCACCTCCATGTTCTCTGTCTGTCGGTGTACAAAAGTAGGGGCTCTCCTTTTGCACCCCTTTACTTGTGCATGGGTAGTCAAGGCCGCGCCCACGACCACACTAAGCAGGGCAGAGGTGGGAAGCCAGAGCACAAGACGACCAAAGCAACGCCAAGACCAGAGGTGCAAAGAGAGCAAGAGGGCGAGGTGGACTCCCCCGGCAAGACCCTTGCCGGGGTGGCTTCCGCAGCCTTGGCAAGATCCTTGCCGGGCAACTTGCCTGATGCTAGCAGAGCGCGCCACCCTTGGACCAAAAGGGTTCCAACACCATCAACCATATTGGAACCAATGCTCGGGAGGCACCCCGTGTGGTGGCATGCAGATCTTTGTAGAGATCATAGATACACAAGATCAGATGGGAACTAGAAGACGATGATCCTTGGCGAGATCCTTGCCAAGGAAATCCACGAGACCCCCGGCAAGATCCTTGCTGGGGACGACCGCGGTGCCGCAGCGAGACCCTTGCTGAGGACGCCTGCGGGGCCACAGCCAGGCCCACGCCTGCCAAGACTCCACCGCTGCTCCCATACAACTGCAAGCTCGACCAGCTGGGCAGGCATCTGTGTGGCAGCGCGCGGCCTCTATACCAACACAGCAAGCACCTGCGTGGTGGCATGCAGATCTTCATGAAAGCTCCACCACCGCGCCAGCCCAGCAGCCAGCCAACGTGGCGCTACAACGGCTCTTCAGCTTGGACGCGCATCGGAGCCAGGCGAGGCGATGCCAGCTGGGATGAGCTTCTTTGCCGTCCCCAATAAAGCAAAAGGGGCACGTCGGCAGTGTATTAAATGCGTTTGTCCGATGATGCCAAGGGATAGACTCAGCCCCGGTACACCTTTCCACCTCATGTGTGCCACTGTGGCGACCCCTTTTTGTCTATAAAAGGAGGCCCGAGGCATACTGGAGGGGGATTCGGATCTTTTGGACTAGAGAGCCACCGCAGCTAGTTCATGAACACAAGAACACCCAAATATATATTAAAGCAGGACTAGGGTTTTACGTGTCTCTGCGGCCCGAACCTGGGTAAACGATTTGTGTGCTGACCGTCAGACCCGCTCTTTGCACAACCCCGCACCCGCCAACCGTAGAAGGGATCCCAGTGACTCCATAGGTGTCGTTTCCCACCGACATCTCTGGCGCGCTAAGTAGGGGGTGCCCAGTTGTGAGAATCCGGTCTAGCAGTTAGTTTAGCAGTTCTTCATCGCCATGGCTCCCAAGAAGAAGACGATCATAGCGATCGGTTCGTCTGGGGCCGAGCGGCCCGTACCAGTACGTGCGAGAGGTGGGGCGGTCGCGGACGGAAGCCGAGGCGCAGCTCGTGAACACCCGCATCGCTCTGGCAGCCAAAGCCTGGCGAGCGACATTGTTCGTGCGTGAGACGATGGGCCACATGCCACCAAATCCAAAGACGGACCCAGCCCCCCGCAGGCGGTGCAGGGCCCTCCAGGGGCGGCGTCGTGCCACCCACGGGCGGCGCGGCGACTTCCGAGGCGCCTACACCGGCGCCCCCGACGTGCTCTTCCTAGGTTGTGCACAATGAGCAGCGTCACCATGCTGGTGACCCTGGGCACCATCGTGGGAAGAGTCCCGTGCATCATTCGCGAGACGTAGAAGGCCAGCACGTGCGTCGAGGCGCTAGCGAAAATGGCGTATAGCCGGCAGGCCGTGATAGAGCTCCTTCTCACGTGGTTAGAAGTCGGAGCGCATCACGGTCCATGCAGCTTTCACCACCACCCACGCCAGCAGAAGCCTTGGCATGCGCGCAGTTGCTCATCGACTTTCCTCCTGCCATGGAACAACTCGATGAGTGGAGAGCCACCATCCAAAGCCTCATCGGCGTTGCCAACAAAGATGAGCCACGACCGGCAGGGCCCTCTGGCTGGTGCTCCGTCGAGCCGCCGCATGCTAGTGGTGGAAGGATCGGGGGCGCTGCGGCCACGGTGCACTCTCCTCCTCCATGCCAG
Organism: Triticum aestivum; assembly: GCF_018294505.1. Lineage (NCBI taxonomy): Eukaryota > Viridiplantae > Streptophyta > Magnoliopsida > Poales > Poaceae > Triticum > Triticum aestivum. The sequence continues at coordinate 416,503,409 of NC_057806.1, forward strand.
CCACCGCGGGTGTTGATCTGTCGTGATGACGCTTGTGATAACATTTCCATAGCGTCTTCCGACCCACGGACCCACCGCGATCAGCGCCAAGTTCTTCGGGAGCGAGCCCATGAAGACGCTCGAACCACCACCGAGCGCCAGCGCGATGCACACCACCAGTCAGATAGGCGGGCGGGGCCCACTATGGACCACCCATCATTGGGGGCTCTGGCGACCTACCCTACGAGGTGGGTTGCCCGGCCTTTACCCACGAGCTACAACAGTTCCCGTGGCCCTCCCACCGCACGTTCAAGCCAGACGTTGGCGAGAAGTACAATGGCAAGACCCACCCATCAGAGTTCCTCAACATCTACACCATTGCGATGCAAGCTACTGGAGCCCGTGACGGCAAAGCGCTTGCCAATTACTTCCCACTGGCACTCAAACCCAATGTCATGTCATGGCTGATGCACTTGCCGGCAGATTCCATTTCTTCTTGGTCGGACTTGTGCCATGAGTTCGTTGGCGCCTTTACCGGAGGCCACCAAGCTCATGGCCAGGCGAGCAATTTGCATATCATTCCCCAGAAGGAAGGTGAAACCCTGCGCAAGTACATACAGAGGTTCAGCCGGTTGCAATACAACATCCCATATGTTCATCCCGCCGCCATGATCAGCGCATTCCATCAGAATGTGCGCAACCGCAAGATGCATGAAGAGCTGGCGATGAACAAGGTCAAAGATGTGGCTGAACTTTATGTTCTGGCCGATAGGTGCGCTCGGGCTGAAGAGGGGAGGAAGTACCCCGTCGAGGACGCCGACGCGAAAACCGACTCCACTGACGAAGACACAGCCACCACGACCAAGAAGGACCGGCGCCGCAATAGGAAGCGCAAGGGCAAGACCGTGCTTGCTGTTGAGGGATGCGAGGACATCGACACTGCCAAGAAGGCCAAGGAAGACGACCCCAGCAAAGCAATTGCCGGGTGCGCCGCTTGCCGGGCCTTGGTGGCTGCCGACAAGCCAGGAGGCTCCAACAAGCAATATTGCAAGATCCACCGCACCAAGGGCCATGACCTCCAGAACTGCCGGCAAGTCGAGCTGCTTGCTGAGAAGCAAAAAGCTGAGTATGAGAGGCGGGGCAAGGAGAAGGGCCAGGATGGTGCCGAGGGGTCTGGCAAGAAGCATGGCGGCCAAGGAGGCCGCCACAGAAATGATAATCGGCAAGAGAGGCCCGCTCGGGGCCGCGACAAGAAGCAAGGAGATGATGATCATGACGAAGATGATGAGTCTGGCGAGCACAAGTTCCAGAAGGCTACAGAGGCCATGTGCATCGATGGTGGCGCCTCGCTGCACACTTCTCACCGCCAGCTCAAGCAGTGGGCGCGTGAGATCACAGCAATAGAACCATCACTCGATGCTCAGAGGCCATTGAAATGCTCCAGCACGCCTATCATTCTCGACACCGAGGACCATCCTGATCGCACAACTGTGGTCGGGTGTTTGCCATTATTGGTCTCCCCAACAATACGCAACCTCAAGGTGACGAAGATGCTAGTTGACAGTGGGGCCAATCTGAACTTGATCTCGCCCGTCGTGATCAAAAGGCTGCAGATTCCTGATGGAGACCTCGAAGAAACGGGCACGTTTGAAGGGGTCAACCCGGGGAGGAGTCAGCCGAAGGGTAAGGTCACGCTGCCCGTGATGTTTGGAGGCGAGTTAAACTACATGATGGAGATGATTGTTTTCGATGTAGCCGAGATCCCCTGGCTCTACAACTGGATTCTCGGCCGCCCGGCACTAGCCAAGTTTATGGCAGCATTGCATTATGCCTACAACACGCTGAAGATGCCGGGGCCGAGAACCATCATCACCGTCCCCTCCGACAAGAAGGATGCACTGATCTGCACCGACCAACTCTACCGGAAAGCAGTTGCAGCGACTGCCGCCAAGGCACTCACTCCTGCTGCTGGAGTCCCCACAGGGAAGAAGACCAGCAAGACCTCTCGCACCCACTCCGGCAAGCGCACCTCTTTGGAGTGTTGTGCTCCCGTCGAGGATGTGCCAGAGATCTCCATCGACAAGAGTAAGAAATCCAGAGCTGCGCCACCAGAGACCAAGAGGGTGTCCATCGAGGAGGATGGCATGGGAGGGGCTTGCACCATAAGCTCCACCCTAGACAAGAAATAGGAAAGCACGCTTGTCACCTTCCTGCAGGCGAATGTCGACATGTTTGCATGGCAAGCATCCGACATCACCGGTGTTCCCAGGGAGGTGATTTGGCACCATCTTGCCGTCTGTCCTCATGCGCAACCCGTTAAGCAGAAGGTCAGGAAGCAAGCTTTTGAATGACAGGAGTTCATTATGAAGGAGATCAGGAAGTTGGAAGTGGCAGGCTTGGTGAGAGGAGTACTCCATCCGACGTGGTTGGCCAATCCGGTGGTGGTGCGCAAGGCGAATGGTTAGTGGAGGCTATTTATTGACTACACAAATATGAATAAGGCTTGTCCCAAGGACCCTTTCCCATTGCCATGCATTGACCAGATTGTTGACTCCACGGCCGAGTGTGATCTGTTATCATTCCTTGACTCCTACTCAGGTTACCACCAAATCTTCATTGTGAGAGAAGACGAAGAGAAGATAGTGTTCATCACCCCATGTGGCATGTATTGCTTTTTACGGATGCCTTTCAGGTTGAAGAGTGCTGACTCGACGTTTGCAAGGGCAGTCCAGATTGGTTTTGAGCCCCAGCTACATAGAAATATGGAAGCTTATATGGATGACATAGTGGTTAAAACCAAAGACAGGGCGACACTTGTACAATATTTGGAAGAGACGTTTGCGAATCTGCGCAAGATCAACCTAAAGTTGAATCCTGAGAAGTGGGTCTTCGGTGTTCCATCCTGCAAACTTCTCGGGTTCTTTGTGTCACAGCGTGGGATCGAGGCAAATCCAGACAAGATCAAGGCTATTGATCAGATTAGGGCACCCAAGAAGATCAAGCAGGTGCGTCGGCTCACTGGTTGTGTTGCCGCCATGAGCAGATTCATCTCCAGGTGTGCTGAGCGTGCCCTTCCCTTTTCCAAAATCTTGAAAAAGGCAGGCCCAATGGAATGGACCCCAGAGGCCGAAGCAGCGCTGCAGGATTTGAAGAAATACCTCTCCTCTACACCGATACTTGTTGCGCCGAAACCACAAGAACCGTTGCTGCTATACCTGGCGGCAACGAACCAAGTGGTCAGTGCCGCACTAGTGGTGCAGAGGGAGGTCGACGAAGAGGCAAGGACGCCGGTAGGGTCCAACGCTGGCGGGGCAGGGCCCGCGCAACCATACGAAGTGCCATAGAAGAAGAAAATGATGCATCACCCGGTTTACTTTGCCAGCTCCCTCTTGCAGGGGGCTAGGTCAACATACTCTGGTGTGCAGAAATTGCTCTTCGGCCTCCTTATGGCCTCGAGGAAGCTGCGTTATTACTTCCAAGCACACGAGATCACCGTCGTCACCTGCCTCCCGTTGCAACGGATATTGCATAACCCAGATGCAACCAGGAGGATTGTGGAGTGGGCCATGGAGCTGTCGAGCTTTGGTTTGAAGTTTGAAAGTATTTCGACAATCTAGAGCAGAGTCTTAGCAGAGTTCATTGTCGAGTGGACCTCAACGCCAGACGAAGAGATCCAGGAGACCACCCTCCCTAGCAAGGAGGCAAGTCGCAACTGGATTATGTACTTTGACGGGGCTTTCTCGCTGCAAGGCGCCGGTGCTGGTGTGCTACTCGTCGCACCCACTGGAGAGCACCTCAAGTATGTAATCCAGATGCACTTTCCCAGGGAGATGTCCACAAACAACACTGCTGAATACGAGGGGTTGCTTGCCAGTCTCAGGATCGCGGCAGACCTCAGGATCAAGAAGCTCATCGTCAGGGGTGATTAACAACTTGTTGTCAGGCAAGTCAACAAAGATTATCAAAGCCCGTTGATGGAGGCCTAGTGGATGAGGTGGGGAAGCTGGAGCAGCGCTTTGACGGTATACAGGCGGAGGATGTTCCCCGAGTGGAGAATGACATTGCCGACTACCTGTCGAAGCGCGCCGCCTTCAAACTACCCGTGGAACCAGGTACTTTTGTGCTTCGGCTCACTAAACCATCCGTTGAACCATCAATAGAGCAGAACAAGCGAAGGAAATCAGGCCTCGACAAGTACTTTCCCGCCAAGCTCCCAGGAGCCGCTGGCAAGGATGTTGCCATGGACACTAAGACAACCATGGGGCAACCAACTCCGGCGGGGCGTGAAGCCCTAGCTGTAGAGACAGCTACTCCCATGGCAGAGGAAGTGCCTTTAGTCCTTGCCGTCGAGCCTCAGGCTCCGGCATGGGCACAACATACCGTACGATTCCTCCAAACTGGGGAACTCCTCGTCGAGCCTCAAGCGCTCGCCGCCGGCTTCCCTGCGACCGCCATCGCCTTTGCTCTGCCACCCCGCCTCCGAGACGCCACCGCCTTCGCTTGCCGCTTCCCCGCCGCTGGCGCGCCGCATGCTCTCTAGATCTGGCCTCCGGGAGCTCCTGTGCCGCCCCGTCGTCCATGGCCTCCGGCCACCATCGGAGTTCAGACCACGCCGCGCCCGACGCTAGATCCGGGGATCCCACACCCGGATCCACATAACCTCACCGGAGCCTCTCGCGGTGCCTTGCCGGAGTTCGGGCACCGCCGCCGTCGACCTCGCCCGTCCCCGAGACCACCTCAAATTCCACGCCCTCGCCGGAGTCGCCGGAACCCTCGCCGGGCGGATCCATAGAAGATGGATCAGATCCACCATGTCCGTGAACCAAACACCACCCCGTCCCGGTTCCCCTCCGTCATGGGATATCGTCGTCCGCCATTGACTTTTGTGCGAGGTGGTTATTTTCGTCTAAGTCCCTTTTCCCTGATATTTCTATGCCTCCTCCATCATGCCATATCTCGGTGACTGTGGCCTCGAATCATGCATATGACATATCAAAATATTCATCTCGTTAAGCTCCTCATGTTAGTAGCATTTTCATGCATGTTACTGTCCATTATGATGCCATTTTCATCGTTGCAAGAGTGCTATAAAATGTTAACTGCTGGTTCTTAACAAAACATGGTGATTTGTCATTTTTGTTGCATTTGGTGTATGCATCCTATGAGCATGAGGTCTACATATGTTTGGAGCTCCATCATGCCATCTTTACAGAGGTGCAAGTCTTGTATTTTATTGAGCTATGGGGTGACTAGCACAAGCATGCAAAGTAGGCTCCATGATATTGCTGTTTTCAGGGACTTAGGATTTTGCTAAGTCGTTTTCCTGCTGTTATTTTGATGCCATGTAAACTTAATGCTACCATGATATCTATGCTTATTTTGAGATACTTCAGTAAGGATGTTATGAACAGGTGGTTATGCTCTATACATTAATGCCTCTGGTTGCAATTACGGAGTGCTCTAGCATGTCATTTTCGTGCTCTACTTTTGCTAAATAATGTTCCCGACAGATTGTTAACATGATAATTAATGTTGCCATGTGATTTGCTAGTGATCCATGCATCCTATGAACTTGCTCTTGCCATGGTTAGCTTCATGAACATGTCTTCTTGCTATTGACATGCTTATGTTTTCATGTAATGCTTTGTGGTGAGTGGCATTAGTTTGCAAAGTTGCTATCATGAATCTGTTTATGCCATGCTCTATTTTTCTTGTGTGAAACTGTTAACATAACTTGCTATGTTTACATGGGTGCCATCATATTTTCTGTGCCTTTTTGGCTCATGTTCAGTAAGGCAGGTTTGTTCTATGCATTTAATAGAAGCATGGCATGCCTTTGTTTGCCATGATAAGTTCCTGGAGCGTGTTGTTTGCTTGCTCTGAAGATTGCATCCTGATGCTGTTTATGCCATGTTAGTATTTTCACTAAGTCTGTGAAGCTGATATCTTTTGCACTTTTGCCATGCTTGTTTGAACCTGTTCTTGAGTGATTTAGCCGTAGCTCAGTGTTCATGTTTTGTCAAGCATCTCTTGTACATCACTGCCATATGCTTTGTTGCTATGTCGGAGTGCAGTAGCTTAGTTTCTTGTTGCATTCTAAGTGCCATCATGCTGTTAATCGCAGTTTCAAATCATCCTTATATTTCTTGTCATTTGCAAACTATGCATCAGTTTCCGGTGATCTTTATATCGATTTTGACAGAAATCACCTCATCTTTCCATCGGCATACTTGGTTTGCCAATTTGATGCCTTGATCATTCTTTCCCTTCCGGAGCACGCATATGCATTGCATATCATATCTTGCATATCATGCCATGCATTGCATCATGTTGCTTGGGCATTGCACCGTGATTGATTGTTGTTCCATTGCTTGTGTCCTTGCTTTGGGTAGAGCCAGGAGACGAGTACGTGAACGAGGAACCTGTTGAGTACGCTAACGAGGATCAAGCTTTCGACAACTCTAAGAACATTGCAGGCAAGATGACCATACCCTCAATATCACTTCTATCTTTGCTTTGCTAGTTGTTCATTCTATCTCTATGTCGCGCTACCTACCACTTGTTATATCATGCCTCCCATATTGCCATGTCAAGCCTCTATCTCACCTTCCTAGCAAACCGTTGTTTGGCTATGTTACCGCTTTTGCTCAGCCCCTCTTATAGCGTTGCTAGTTGAAGGTGAAGTTGAAGTTCGTTCCATGTTTGGGACATGGATATGTTGGGATATCACAATATCTCTAATTTTAATTAATGCATCTATATACTTGGTAAAGGGTGGAAGGCTCGGCCTTTTGCCTGGTGTTTTGTTCCACTCTTGCCCCCTAGTTTCTGTCATACCAGTGTTATGTTCCTTGATTTTGCGTTCCTTACACGGTTGGGGATTATGGGACCCCCTTGACAGTTCGCTTTGAATAAAACTCCTCTAGAAAGGCCCAACCTTGGTTTTACATTTCCCTAACAACCTATTATCCTTCTCTTGGTCGGCCAATCTGAGGGTCATCTTTATTTTAACCCCCCCGGACCAGTGCTTCTCTAAGTTTTGGTCCGAACCGGGCAACCCGCGGGGCCACCTCGGGGAAAATTGAGGGATGGTTTTACTCGTAGCTTGACCTATCCGGTGTGTCCTGACAACGTGATACGTGCGACTCCTATCGGGATTGTCGGCACATCGGGCGGATTTGCTGGTCTTGTTTTACCATTGTCAAAATGTCTTGTAACCGGGATTCTGTGACTAATCGGGTCTTTCCGGGAGAAGGAATATCCTTCATTGACCGTGAGAGCTTATGATGGGCTAAGTTGGGACACCCCTGCAGGGTATAAACTTTCGAGAGCCGTGCCTGCGGTTATGTGGCAGATGGGAATTTTTTAATACCCGGTTGTAGAGAACTTGACACTTGACTTAATTAAAATGAATCAACCGCGTGTGTAGCGGTGATGGTCTCTTTTCGGCGGAGTCCGGGAAGTGAACACGGTTCTCGTGTTATGTTTGTGCGTAAGTAGTTTCAGGATCACTTCTTGATCACTTCTAGCTTCACGACCGTTGCGTTGCTTCTCTTCTCGCTCTTATTTGCATATGTTAGCCACCATATATGCTTAGTGCTTGCTGTAGGTCCACCTCATTAACTTACACTACCCATAAGCTTAAATAGTCTTGATCTCGCGGGTGTAATATTGCTGAGTCCTCGTGACTCACGGATTTTCCAAACAGTTGCAGGTGCCGATGATACCAGTGCAGGTGATGCTACCGAGCTCAAGTGGGAGCTGGATGAAGATCTTGGTCGTTGTTTTGTGTCTTTTCTGGATGATCAGTAGTGGTGCCCAGTTGGGATGATCGGGGATCTAGCATTTGGGGTTGTCTTCCTTTATTTTGGTTCCGTCGTTGGACCTTTGATTGTACTCTGGATGATGTATGTTTAATTTGTTATTTGTATGAAGTGGTGATTGTAAGCCAACTCTTTATCCCTTTCTTATTAAGTACATGGGATTGTGTGAAGATTTCCCCACTTGCGACTAAACCACCATGCGGTTATGCCTCTAAGTCATGCCTCGATACGTGGGAGATATAGCCGCATCGTGGGTGTTATAGGTTTCCCGCCTTTTCTCCCATCGTTTTCTCGGTACTAGTGTCAGTGCTCATTTTAGGCTAGGCAGCGACACACTAGCCATGTAAATAGCGCACACAGTCTCTAAAAGCACAAATGTATGTGATAGGAGGGAGTGGGTCCCATAGGGTGACCAGCGTGAAACACGTTAAAGGCAAGGAGGCAATTCCTATCAGCAAGGTGCGACTTCCCATCCGCTAGCCTAGTCGAATAGAACGTAGAAGTTAAGCATGCTAGGGCTGGAGTAGCCCAAGGATGGGTGACCTGATGGGAAGTTGCATATCTCAAGCTTCATTTAAATTCTATGAAATGGTCATTATAGAGATAAATATCTCTACAGTGACCTGTCATGGCGATTATATAAACCTTGGGATCCTTGTTTTGCTAATTTGTAGACTGTGTTTTATTGATTGTTTTTTGCTCTAAAAAATTAAAGAATGATTGACTCTATAGTGACCTATCATGGCGACTATATAAACCTTTTTCAGGTCGCATGCAGGGTATAGGGGGCAGGGTGTTCTGGTCGAGCATGTCTCCCTTGTGCGGTTTATAGATGTTGCACATATCTGTGGGCTCCCCGAGGTATATATTATCGTTGCCAACAATGAGGGGGCCCACACAATCTATCCCTTTGATCCAACAATGAGAAGGGTTTGACCATGATGGTTTCCTATTGCTATGTGTGCCATGTTAGACCAAATAAAGTTTGAGCGCATGCGTTGGGCGACACCCCCTGCCGCCGCCTCGAAGTTGGGAAACCGACATCGTACATATTGAACCAGGCTTGGGGTCGGGTACGGTGTTCAGTTTGTAATTTAGTTGGTGGCCCATTGAAGTTGTGCATTCAGTATTTAAACACATCACACACCACCATACCCATACATATTTTTGGGCATCATGCACTGTATATAGGGTCTTCTGATCGACCACGTCTCCCTTGTGCGGTTTTTTTGTGACGACACACATATCTGTGGGCTCCCCGAGTATATATATATATATATCATCCCGTTGACCGATAACGAGGGGTATGTGTTGGCCATGAATGAATTCCCCCTAGTTCGTGTTAGGGCCGGTCACCGTCACATGTCATTCAACCAAATCTCGAGCTCATGCATTATCAGGATTCCCTCCCACATGCTCGGCTTGGTGGGTTCGACCTACACCGTACCCTGCGTATCTCGTCCTTAACTACATGGTATCATGGTTGTTGTCTGTATTGAGAGGTAGGCACCACATCTAAATTCTACATTATTCTATATTGAAAACACACATCACCCATTCCAACGTACATCATTCTGGGCTGCATGCAAGAGGTGCTGGTTTTATGGTCCCTCTCGTGCGATTTTTATGATGGCTCAATCTATTGGCCCCAGTGGTTTATCGACAACAACAGTTGTCGTTTGACCAAATGATAGATTCACTGGTTCGTCTTATGGTAGGCCATGGCGACATGCATGTATGACCAAAGTATCATTACGTGCATCTGCCCCACTGACACGAAGTGAGAAGTGGTGGGTCAAGGACCCTAGCTAGCTACGACATTATGTCATTATAGATATATCCAAGGGTGCTTTCGGGTTTGCGAGGCAGGTGCCACCAAAGTTGTGCATTATGTATTTAAAGTTTTAAACATTACACCAAATATTCCTACATAAATTTGGCCACTTCCAGGTGGTTCCTGACTTCTGGCTCCTCTCATCGATCTTCGACGACGCGCCCAACCATGGGCCTGCGTAGTCAAAGTTGTGCATTGGAATTTTGAACATCACACACCACCCTTTTCACTCGTATATATTTGGGCCACATGCTGGTGTGGCTGTCTTTTGACCCTCTCTAACGTTTTTTTGTTGCAAAGACTGATGACGCTCAATGGACACGGGTATAATTTCTTAACTGTTTGTGATGCAAGTGTGCTGTGAATCACCATGACTGCGCAAGCGCGAGCAAATGGTGGAGGTACTGGCTTAACCGTGTGAGATGCAAGTGTGTTGTAAAATCACCACCTGCGCAAGCTAAAGGCGGGTAGTTTATTTAGAAATTAGGACGAGTCGTGTGCGATAGACCAGCTAGCTAGAAATCTAAAAACAAACTACTCACCTTGAGTGTTGCAAAAATCGGCGGTTCCACCACTTTTCCTTATTATCATACACACATATTCTTATTGGACCGTGCACCATATTGGGTACTCCCGCCCCGCATCATTTCCTTTACCCAAATTTTAGTAGCCGCCGTACTTCGACCGTCGCCCATACTCCTCCAACACTGAACTTATAGTAAAATTGCAGTAGCCGAGGCATTTGAACCGTCGCCCTCCCTCGTCCACCACCATCTCCACCCACCATTACTAAAATTTTCAGTAGCCGCGACGTATCCTCAAACACCACCCCCTCCACAGTCCCCCACTGAGGGAGACCTGGATTAGGGGGTCTCCGGATAGCCGGACTATATCCTTTGGCTGGACTGTTGGACTATGAAGATACAGGATTGAAGACTTCGTCCCGTGTCCGGATGGGACTCTACTTGGAGTGGAAGGCAAGCTAGGAAATACGGATATGTATATCTCCTCCTTTGTAACCGACCTTGTGTAACCCTATCCCCCTCCGGTGTCTATATAAACCGGAGGGTTTAGGTCCATAGGACAACATACAACCATACCATAGGCTAGCTTCTAGGGTTTAGCCTCTCCGATCTCGTGGTAGATCAACTCTTGTACTACTCATATCATCAAGAATAATCAAGCAGGACGTAGGGTTTTACCTCCATCAAGAGGGCCCAAACCTGGGTAAAACATCGTGTCCCCTGCCTCCTGTTACCATCCGCCTTAGACGCACAGTTCGGGACCCCCTACCCGAGATCCGCCGGTTTTGACACCGACATTGGTGCTTTCATTGAGAGTTCCTCTGTGTCGTCGCCGTTACGCTTGATGGCTCCTACGATCATCGATAGCGATTGTCGGTGTCAAAACCGGTGGATCTCGGGTAGGGGGTCTCGAACTGCGCGTCTAGGCTGGATGGTAACAGTAGGCAAGGGACACGTAGTTTTACCCAGGTTCGGGCCCTCTCGATGGAGGTAAAACCCTACGTCCTGCTTGATTAATATTGATGATATGGGTAGTACAAGAGTAGATCTACCACGAGATCGGAGAGGCTAAACCCTAGAAGCTAGCCTATGGTATGATTGTTGTTCTGTATGTTTTCCTACGGACTAAACCCTCCGGTTTATATAGACATCGGAGAGGGTTAGGATTACACAAAGTCGGTTACAATGGTAGGAGATCTGCATATCCATATCGCCAAGCTTGCCTTCCACACCAAGGAAAGTCCCTTCCAGACACGGGACGAAGTCTTCAATCTTGTATCTTCATAGTCCAGGAGTCCGGCTGAAGGTATAGTCCGGCCATACGGACACCCCCTAATCCAGGACTCCCTCAGTAGCCCCTGAACCAGGCTTCAATGACGACGAGTCCAGCACGCAGATTGTATTCAGCATTGCAAGGCGGGTTCCTCCACCAAGTACTTCATAGAAAATTTTGAACACAAAGATAGTGTCCGACTCTGCAAAATAAGTTTCCACATATTGCCATAGAGAGAATAATATTTACACAAATCTAATCTGCCGACATATTCCGTAGTGTGACACACCACGGCCAAGCCTTTATCCGAGTCGTTTCATTATCCCACCTCAGCGCGTCATGCGAGGTGGTTTCCTTGGCACGTCTAGTTAAAGCAGAGATCGTGTCCCCTTATTCCGGGATTCTCATCAATACGGGCGTGGGTAACCCAACCGTGCTATTGATTACAGTGCTTGGAGATAAGTGAGTTTTACCAAGCTGGTGGGGACACGTAGTTGCGTCCACCCATATAAGGGGATAAGGATCCACCTTTTCACCTACGCTTATCCATTCTCGTGCACTCGAGCTCCAGCGCCCAAGTCCGCACTCCCCACCTCAACCTTCTCCAGCCATGTCCGGAGCGGGAGGCAAGTGGATGGTCTCCTCCGTCACGGAGGGACACATCAAAAAACTGAGAAAGGCCGGATACTTGTCTAACGACATTGCGTACTGGCTTCCCGAAAAGGGGCAGATCATCCCCACCCCTAGGCCCCATGAGAGGGTGGTGTTCCTCCCCCATTTCCTCCGCGGACTGGGCTTCCCTCTTCACCCATTTGTCCGGGGGCTCATGTTCTACTATGGCCTGGATTTCCACGATCTGGCCCCGAACTTTGTCCTCAACATCTCGGCATTTATCGTCGTGTGCGAGGCTTTCCTCTGCACCCGCCCCCATTTCGGCCTATTGCTCAAGACTTTCAACGTCAAGCCGAAGGTGGTGCACGGCAACCAGGCGGAGTGCGGAGGCGCCATGGTGGAAAAGATGGCCAACGTCTTATGGCTCGAGGGCTCCTTTGTCGAGACCCTGAAGGGGTGGCAATCGGGGTGGTTTTACATCACTGAGCCGCGCGACCCCGAATGGGTCGCAGCCCTCGAGTTCTGATCCGGACCCCCTACGCGGCTCACCTCCTGGAAGGAGACGGGCCTGTCGTGGGGTAAAAAAGGAGAGCTGACCGGACTCCAAACATGCGTCCAAACCCTGGTGGACAAGAAGCTCATACTTGTCAACGTAGTCCAGGTTATGCTCATTCGCCTGATCCTCCTGTGTCAACAACGGGCTTTCAACCTGTGGGAGTTCGACCCAGTGCGGCACCAAACTCTGAGCAGGCTCTTCGACACGATGTACGAAGATGCCTGGAAGGTGCTTTTCAAGGGTGCCGAGGCCCCCGCATCCGCTACCGAGGATCGCAGATTCAGTACGCAGCGTCACGCTCATGCGGTAAGCTGTTTTTTCCTTTTACAGGGTATCAGTTTTTCATAGTTTGACTCCATGCGGGATCTAAGCTCCCTTACCTTTGACAGGATTGGCAGGTGACGTCCGGATAGATCAACTGTCCGGCTCCTTTGCCCAAAGGCCCAACGGACGCTCGCTTGGCGAAGCTGCTGGTTCCGGCACACTTTGTGGTGCCGGAGAAGAAGGCCGCGAAAAAGGCCATGGGGATTCGAAAGAGTGCCCGGCGCCAGGAGGTGTCGGATCCATCATCCGACGGTTCCGAAGCGCATTCCTCCCGTGAAGACGAGGAGGAAGAAGAAGAGACCTCTCCCCCTCCAGCGGGAGGAGAGAAGAAAAGGAAGGCCGCCCTCTTTGGGGAGGCTGGAGGGTCCAAGAAGGGGGAAACCCTTCCTCCGGACTACTCCACCGACGCCAATGACGGCGGAGAGGAGTGGCCGCCCAGGGCCAAGCCCCTGGAAAAATCATAAGTATCCGGATACCAGAGTAATTCATAGTATTTGTTTATTGCACAGCTTTCCCTTATGTCGAATATGTTTATGCAGCCCACCCAAAGACCGGCTCGACGCGTCGTCGAGCGGCTCACTGGACTCGTCGGATGTGAACTCGCTTCCGACGGCTTCCTCCCCCCGCCCTATGGACGACACCGAAGTGTTGTCCCAACAGGTTCCAAGCCGGGAGGAGGTGGTCTTGGAGGCGCCGCAAGGCGACCTCCCGGACTCCAGGAGTAAAGGGGATGAAACCCCCCAGGGCTTCAAGTCCGGCTCTAGGCCGGACACCGCTTTGGAACCTTCAAAGGTTCTAGAGTTCGGCGGGGGACCTCCTTCCAAGAGGAGCAAGCCCATCGTGCTGGTGACCCCCGTCCAACCGGAGGCGCCGGACAATCTGTTGGAGTCGCTCCAAGGCGCCTCCATCGACGAGGAGCACCGCACCATTATGAGTGCGGTGGTCCAGAATGTTCAGTCCGCCAAGAGCGGACTGACTGAAGCTTGTACTAGCCTTTTAACAGGCTTTAAGGTAAGTAAAGAATGTGTAAATAATATTACCGCATAGACAGTAGCCCCTGATGCTCTGTTTGGCATTCGGGAAGAGAAGCCGAATAGAGGATCAAATAAAATTCGCAGGAGTCTAACAAAAAGGAGTCAATATGCGTATGCAGGCTTCTCTGCTTGCGTCCGCTGCACTGACTGCGGAAGTGGACACGCTAAAGCAGAACCTCGAGCGGTCCGAGCAAGAGCTCGGGCGTGCCAAGAAGCAGCTCGAGGAAAATGAAGGTAAGAAATACCTTGTTTAAATATATATAAAGAGGTGCAATTGCAAAAAATGACAGGATTATCGTGGCTATTGTAGGGGCCACGTCTGAGGTGGCGACCCTTAAGCAAGCGCTGGTCGAGGCCGAGAAGAGGGAGGCCACGGAGCGCACTGAGCGGGAGAAGTATGAGGCCGAGGATGGCAAGGTACGACAAGAGCTCCAGGCTCTCATGGAAAAACATGAGAGTTTGGAGCTTGACTCATAGACGCGAGCATCTGAGCTCGCGGTGGCTATTGAAAATGCCAAGTCTGCCAAGGCCGAATCCCAGAAGACCCTCCAGGAGTTGGATGAGGTGAAGAAGATAGCGGCGGGTAAGGCATTCTTTATGCAAAGCAAACACATAAATGTGAGTTACTTGTTACTTACCCGAATCCGGAGCTCTCCCGGAGCGTTCGCAGATCTTCCCCGGAGTGTGTCTGATGCCGCCACATTCTATCGAGCTGAGGAGGGCAGCTCGACAGAGAAGGTGTTCTGGTCTTAGTATGCTGAGGCCGGACACGCCGTGCCCCTGAGCGACCAGCTGAAGCAACTGGTCGAGCTCCACAAGGCGGCCGAACAGGCCATGAAGGGCCTCATTGTTCGGCTGTGGCCTGGAGGGGCTCTGCCTGGGAGCTATTTCGGGCTGGTACGGCGGCTGGTGGAGGCCTGTCCAAGGCTCGAAGTCATCAAGCGCTCCGTCTGCATTGAAGGTGCCCGTAGGGCCCTTGCCCGTGCTAAGGTGCACTGGGGCAAGCTGGATGCTGAGAAGCTTGTGAAGGACGGGCCACTGCCGGGGAAAGAGCATCGCAAGCCCGAGAATTATTATAAGGATGTTCTGAAGGGTGCCTTCCTTGTGGCGGATGAATGTTCTAGGGATGTAATTTTTGAGTGAAACTTGCTCGTTTTGTCCTGTGCGCTGAAAACTTGTTCATATGCGCTAAGCAATGCTGTTGGAATTTAAAATATTACCTTCTGTGCGGCTGTTTATCAATTCTGAGAGATGGCGAGTCGTCGGCTTCTGCCCCCGTGCCGCTAGTGCTGGGGTGTTCGGGGATAAACCTGAGCGCTCTTTTTCCCATGTTTGGGTCCTTCGAGGGAGGCGCTCAGCCCAACGAACAAGGCAATCGGACTATAATGCGTGAACACTCTCACTTAGCCATAGAATTCTATAATTTTAAATTTCGGCGAAGCCCCTGGTATTCGGAAGACCGAGTTCGGGGCGCTATCCACGCCTTGGCCGGACAGAGCCGGCTCCTCGCTCTAAGCGGCATAAGTCTTTAGGGACTCGAAAAACCTCTCGAACAGCGACCAGCTCTCGCTTCATCATGACAGTCAGTTTTAGCTTTCTCCACTGAGGTGCTCGACCCAGCTCAACTGGGGCACAATCGCAGTGGTTCTCCTAGTGCTACCTTAGCCGATATAGCGGAACGTAAGGCACCAAAACATAGGAGCCGGGCAAACCCAACTATTGACCCAAGACATGATTCGGAGCCGATGCATATAATGCTATAAGTTCGGGGTGCCGCACTTGTTAAAGTGTTCGGACTTCTCACACCATATTGAGGGGTACTAAAGCCCCTGGCGTATTTTGGTCGTACCAAAGTGTACGGATGCAACATGTCGTTAAGGAACATATATTAAAAAAGAGTAATGCAAAAATAGACAAAAGCTATGCATTGTTTATTAAAGAGGGCTGCGATCAAAGCAGAACGATACAAATAATGCGATAAGCAAAAGGTTGGACTATTTAACATGTCCGTTCCAGGGGCAAGCTGCGAAATAGTATGCGAAACAGGTATACTGCTCGTGATAGAGACCACCTGGGAGTTCCGTAATGCGGCGTGGCTTGTCTGCTTCCCTGGTTCTTGCATCGTTTGTTCGGCAATTGAACTGCCGAACGGGCCTTCCGAAGAGTGGAGTCCTGAAAGTAAGAGAAAATTAAAAAATCGGCAGCCCCTGGTGCGGTTTAAGCCTTGTTTCGGGCGTGCCGTGATGGTGCCCCTCCCCCTGTACCCATGGTATTTCTAGAGCGTAGTTATGTACGCGAAGTACTGGTATCGCATTTTTGCGAGGGCTGGGGTTGGGGCCGCATTGCTACGCCTACTCGGGTCGTGCCAGGCGGTCTTGTTGTAGGTTACTCCGGGCGTGCTTGACGGTGTCCGGTCGTTTAATGGCCGGACTGGAGAACTGCCTGGAGAGGCTGCTTTGTACTTCTCCTGCAAGGGCCGCCGTGTGCTCCTCCATTCGGAGGGAGCGTTCGGTGTTTCCATTGACCATAATTACTCCTCGAGGGCCTGGCATTTTGAGCTTAAGGTATGCGTAGTGCGGTACCGCATTGAACTTGGCGAATGCGGTTCGCCCGAGCAGTGCGTGATAGCCACTGCGGAATGGGACTATGTCGAAGATTAACTCCTCGCTTCGGAAATTATCCGGAGATCCGAAGACCACTTCAAGTGTGACTGAGCCTGTACAGTTGGCCTCTACACCTGGTATTACGCCTTTAAAGGTTGTTTTGGTGGGCTTAATCCTCGAGGGATCTATGCCCATTTTCCGCACTGTATCCTGGTAAAGTAGGTTCAGGCTGCTGCCGCCGTCCATAAGGACTCTAGTGAGATGAAATCCGTCAATAATTGGGTCTAGAACCAATGCGGCGAATCCGCCATGACGGATGCTAGTGGGATGGTCCCTTCGATCAAAGGTGATCGGGCAGGAGGACCATGGGTTGAACTTTGGGGCGACTGGCTCTACCGCGTATACGTCCCTTAACGCGCGCTTCCGCTCCCTTTTGGGGACGTGGGTTGCGTATATCATGTTCACCGTCCGCACTTGTGGGGGAAAACCCTTCTGTCCACTGTTGTTCGGCGGCCGGGGCTCCTCGTCGTCATCGCTATGCAGCCCCTTGTCTTCATTTTCGGCGTTTAACTTGCCTGCCTGCTTGAACACCCAACAATCCCTGTTGGTGTGATTGGCCGGCTTTTCGGGGGTGCCATGTATCTGGCACAAGCGGTCGAGTATTCGGTCCAAACTGGACGGGCCCCTAGGATTCCTTTTGAATGGCTTTTTCCGCTGACCGGATTTAGAGCCTCTGAATCCGGCATTAACTGCCGTATCCTCAGCATTGTCGCCGTTAATGCGGCACTTCTGCTTGTTGCGACGCGACCTGCCACTATTGTCCCTGGTATCCGAATTACCAGGGTTCTTGGTCATATTGTTGCTACGAGCAAGCCAGCTATCTTCTTCCGCGCAAAAGCGGGTCATGAGTGTCGTGAGTGCTGCCATAGACTTCGGCTTTTCCTGTCCAAGGTGCCGGGCAAGCCACTCGTCACGGATATTGTGCTTGAAGGCTGCTAGGGCCTCAGCGTCCGGACAATCGACTATTTGATTTTTCTTTGTTAGGAACCGTGTCCAGAATTGCCTGGCCGATTTCTCTGGCTGCTGAATTACATGACTTAGGTCATCGGCGTCTCGGGGTCGCACATAAGTGCCCTGGAAATTGTCGAGGAATGCGGCTTCCAGGTCCTCCCAACAACTGATTGATCCTGTTGGCAAGCTGTTAAGCCAATGCCGAGCTGGTCCTTTAAGCTTGAGTGGGAGGTATTTGATGGCGTGGAAATCATCGCCGCGGGCCATGTGGATATGAAGGAGATAATCCTCGATCCATACCGCAGGATCTGTTGTTCCATCATATGATTTGATATTTACGGGTTTGAAACCCTCAGGGATTTGATGATCCATTATTTCGTCTGTGAAGCAAAGTGGGTGTGCGGCGCCTCTGTACTGGGCTATATCACGACGTAGCTCCAATGAGCTTTGTCTACTGTGTTCGGCCC
The DNA here is from genome assembly GCF_018294505.1 of Triticum aestivum. Classification (NCBI taxonomy): domain Eukaryota; kingdom Viridiplantae; phylum Streptophyta; class Magnoliopsida; order Poales; family Poaceae; genus Triticum; species Triticum aestivum. Next base: position 416,521,449 of record NC_057806.1, read on the forward strand.
TGCCGAATTTGTGGCCGGCGTGACGGTTACCGTCTCGAGCCGTGGGGCACCCACGCGATCCTTAGATCAATCTTGTTTGCCTTGCCTTGTCCTCCAACATATCTCGTAAGTCCGGCGCATATTCCCGTGCCTTGGTACGGGGTGCGGCTTGAGTGGAGGGCCGAGGGGCCTCTCTGTCGCAGCCACGAGGTGGCCGGTCAGCCGCATGAAGTGCTTCCTCCTCTAATCGGGGTAGCAACCTACGCTTTGGGTAGCTCTTGGAGGGGTGTTCGAGTTTATGCTCTTCGGCCACCATGACTTCAGTCCATCTATCGACTAGCGAATCTTGATCAGCTCTAAGTTGTTGTTGTTTTTTCTTGAGGCTTCTTGCCGTGGCCATAAGCCTGTGTTGAAAACTCTCTTGCTCGATGGGATCCTCTGGCACGACGAATTCGTCGTTGTCGAGGCTTGCATCGTCCTCGGAGGGAGGCATATAATTATCGTCCTCGACCTCTCTATCTGCCGCTCTCTCATGAGGGCTGGTTTCTCCATCCTCCTATGCTAAATCTTGCTGGAGGGGGTTTTCTTCGGCACTTTCCGGAGTATTATTATCTCCCATGCTGGAATCACCGTATTTGTTTTGGCGGGATTTTGAACGGCGGCGCTGATGCTGGCGCTTAGGCTGTTTCTTGGAGGGGTCATCCTCCGTTGTTCCATCGCCATCTCCTTCTTTTGGGGTGTCCACCATGTATATGTCATATGACGAGGTGGCTTTCCAGGGCCTGATAGGCGCTGGTTCTTCATCGTCTCCTTCACCGGCATCCATACCGTCGATGTCTTCGGAGTCGAAGTCAAGAATGTCGGTTAAGTCGTTGACAGTGGCTACAAAGTGGGTGGTGGGTGGGCTTTGAATTTCTTCATCGTCCGAATCCCAACCTTGCTGACCGTAGTCCGGCCAGGGCTCTCCTGATAAAGAGAGAGACTTCGGTGTCTTCAGAATATCGCCGAAAGGCGAGTGCTAAAAGATGTCCGCGGTAGTAAACTCCATAATCGGCGCCCAATCGGATTCGATCGGCAGGGGCGCGGAGGGTTCGGAGTCCGGAGAGGAGTCCGGCTCCTTGGAGTCACGAGTCTCGCAGAGTGCGGGGCTGGTGTTCGGCTCGATCGCCGTTTAGATCGCAGCCCCCGAGGCGGCGTCCAACCACCCATCCTCGATCGGCGCAGTTGGCTCCGAATTAAGGGTCGAAGCCGATGCGGGTGCGGCCTCCAAGGCACTGTTCAATGGTAGGGCTAGATCATGCTCGTCGTGACAGTGCGGCGTGCTCGGCAGTGGCTCGAATCCGTCGAAGATCAAGTGCCCGCAGATGTCAGCCGTGTAGTTTAAACTTCCAAATCTGACCTGACGGCCAGGGGCATAGCTTCCGATCTGCTCCAGATGGCCAAGTGAATTGGCCCGCAGTGCGAAGCCGCCGAAGACGAAGATCTGTCTGGGGAGGAAGGTCTCACCCTGGACTACATCGCCATTGATGATCATAGGAGCCATCAAGCCTGACGGCGACGACACAAAGGAACTCTCAATGAAAGCACCAATGTCAGTGTCAAAACCGGCGGATCTCGGGTAGGGTTTTACCTCCATCGAGAGGGCCCGAACCTGGGTAAAACTTCGTGTCCCTTGCCTCCTGTTACCATCCGGCCTAGACGCGCAGTTCGGGACCCCCTACCCGAGATCCGCCGGTTTTGACACCGACAGCGATGCAGTCTAGTGTGAGACTTTTCTCCCCGGATAGATCTTTGTGTTCGGCGGCTTCACACTGCGGGCCAACTCCCTTGGCCATCTGGAGCAGATCGAGAGTTACGCCCCTGGCCATCAGGTCAGGTTTGGAAGCTTAAGCTATACGGCGGATATCCGCGGAGACTTGATCTTCGACGGATTCGAGCCCCTGCCTAGTGCGCCACACAGCCACGATGAGCATGATTTAGCTCTGCCATCGGACAGTGTCCAGGAGATCGCACCGGCAACCGCTCCGACCCTCAATTCAGAGCCAGCTGCGCCATCCATGCGCGGGTGGTTAGACCCTGCCATGGAGGCCACACTCTCATCAGTGATCGAGCCGAGTATCGACCTTACCCTTCACGAGAGCCGCGACGCCGAACTACCGGATTCCTCCCCGGCCACGGACTCCGAACTGCCTGCGCCCGTGCCCATCGAATCCGATTGGGCGCCGATCATGGAGTTTACCTCCGCGGATATTTTTCAGCACTCGCCCTTCGGCGACATACTGAACTCATTAAGGTCTCTCTCCTTGTCAGGAGAATCCTGGCCGAACTATGTCTGACAGGATTGGGATGCGGATGACGAAGAAATTCGCCGCCCACCCACCACCCACTTAGTAGCCACTGTCAACGACTTAACCGACATGCTTGACTTTGACTCCGAAGGCATCGATGGTATGGACGACGATGCGGGAGACGAAGAGGAACCACTGCCCACAGGGCACTGGACAGCCACCTCATCATATGATATATACATGGTGGACACACCCAAAAAAGGCAATGGCGATGAGATAGCGGAGGATGACCCCTCCAAGAAGCAACCCAAGCACCGACGTCAGCGGCGCCGCTCTAAGTCTCGCCAAAGCAAAAGCAGTGACACCGTCATAGGAGATAATACCACCCCGGACAGTGCCAAAGATGACAACAATCCCCTCCAGCAAGATTTAGGGCAGGAGGATGGAGAAGCCAGCCCTCCCGAGAGAGCGGCAGATGAAGAGGCGGAGGATGATAATTACATGCCTCCCTCCGAAGACGAGGCAAGCCTCGATGATGACGAATTCGTTGTGCCTGAGGATCCCGTCGAACAAGAGCGCTTCAAGCGCCGACTTATAGCCACGGCAAATAGCCTTAAGAAAAAGCAACATCAGCTTCAAGCTGATCAAGATTTGCTAGCTGACAGATGGACTGAAGTCCTTGCGGCCGAGGAATATAAACTCGAACGCCCCTCCAAGAGTTACCCAAAGTGTAGGTTGCTACCCCGACTGGAGGAGGAAGCATATGATGCGGATGACCGGCCACCTCGTGGCCGCGACAGAGAGGCATTTCGGCCAAAAGCTCAGCCCACACTCCGACGCCACTCAAATAAAAATGTCAAGGGATGGGGAAATACGCCAGACCTGCGAGATGTATTGGAGGACAAAGCAAAACACGCGAGATCGATCTACGGATCATGAGGGCGCGCCACTATGCGAGACGATAACCGTCACGCCGGATACAGTAAAAGTAAGCCCGGCCAGGCCGAACACAGCGGACAAGACCCATTTGAGCTACGTCGCGATAGAGCCCAGTACAGAGGCGCCGCACACCCCCTATGCTTCACAGACGAAGTAATGGATCATCAAATCCTACAGGGTTTTAAACCCGTAAACCTAGAATCATATGACAGCACAACAGATCCTGCGGTATGGATCGAGGACTTCCTCCTACACATCCACATGGCCCGCCGTGATGGTCTACACGCCATCAAATACCTCCCACTCAAGCTCAAAGGACCAGCTTGGCATTGGCTCAACAACCTGCCAGCAGAATCCATTAGCTGTTGGGAAGATCTGGAAGCCGCATTCCTCGACAACTTCCAGGGCACTTATGTGCGACCACCAGATGCCGATGACTTGAGCCACATAATTCAGCAGCCAGAGGAATCGGCCAGGCAATTCTGGACACGGTTCCTAACAAAGAAAAATCAAATTGTCGATTGTCCGGATGCAGAGGCCCTAGCAGCTTTTAAGCACAACATCCACGACAAGTGGCTCGCTCGGCACCTTGGCCAGGAAAAGCCGAAATCCATGGCAGCCCTCACGACACTCATGACCCACTTTTGCGCGGGAGAAGATAGCTGGCTGGCTCACAGCAATAACATATCAAAGAACCATGGTACTTCAGATACCAAGGATGGCAATGGCAGGTCACGTCGCGACAATACCGAGGATACGACCGTCAATGCCGGATTCAAAGGCTCTAAACCCGGTCAGCGGAAAAAGCCATTCAAAAGAAGCACTCTGGGCCCGTCCAGTTTGGACCGTATACTTGACCGCTCGTGTCAAATACACGGCACCCCCAACAAGCCAGCCAACCACACCAACAGGTATTGGTGGGTGTTCAAGTAGGCCGGCAAGTTAAATGCCGAAAACAAAGATAAGGGGTCACATAGCAATGACGAGGAGGAGCCCCGGCAGCCGAACACTGGAGGATAGAAGAGGTTCCCCCCACAAGTGCGGACGATGAACATGATATACGCAACCCACATCCCCAAGAGGGAGCGGAAGCGTGCGCTAAGGGACGTATATGCGTTGGAGCCAGTCGCCCCAAAGTTCAACCCATGGTCCTCTTGTCCGATCACCTTCGATCGCAGGGACCACCCCACTAGTATCCGTCATGGCGGATTCGCCGCACTGGTCCTAGACCCAGTCATTAACGGATTTCACCTTACTCGAGTCCTTATGGATGGCGGCAGCAGCCAGAACCTGCTTTACTAGGACATAGTGCGTAAATGGGTATAGACCCCTCAAGGATCAAACCCACAAAAACGACCTTCAAAGGCATCATACCAGGTGTAGAGGCCCATTGCACAGGCTTAGTCACACTGGAAGTGGTCTTCGGATCCCCGGATAACTTCCGAAGTGAAGAATTAATCTTCGATATAGTCCCGTTCTGCAGTGGCTATCATGCACTGCTCAGGCGAACCGCATTTGCGAGATTCAATGTGGTACCACATTATGCATACCTCAAGCTCAAGATGCCAGGACCTCGGGGGGTCATCACAGTTAATGGAAACACAGGGCACTCTCTCCGCACGGAGGAGCACACTGCGGCCCTCGCAGCAGAAGCGCAAAGTAGCCTGTTAGGGCAATCCACTAGTTCGGCGATCAAGGACCCAGCCACCTTCAAGCATGCCTGGAGTAATCGGCAACAAGACCGCCTAGCACATTCTAAGCTCGCATAGCAATGCGGCCCCACCCCGGTCCTAGCCAAACGGTGAAATCCGTGCCACGCGTACATAATTACGCATGAAAAATACCATGGGTACAGGTGGGGAGGGGGGCACGACTACGGCACACCCCAAGACGTGGCTTGACCGCACTAGGGGCTTCCCGCTTTGTTATTTTTTTCTTTCAGGACTTTAATCTCTGGAAATCCTGTCCGGCAGTATGATTGCCGGACACATGAGACAGCAACCAAGGAGGCAGAAAGCTACAACGCACCACGGAACTCCCAGGTGGATTATGATAACGAGTGAAATACTTGCTTTAATACCATTCCTCAGCTTGCCCTTGGAAGGGACATGTCAAATAGTCCTACTTTTTGCTTATCGCACTACTTGTATCATTCTGCTTTAACGCACCTTTTTGAATAAACAATGCATAGCACTAAGACTATTATTGCATTCTTCTTTATACATACATACATATATATATATACATACATACATATATATATATATATATATATATATATATATATATATATATATATATATATATTCATTCAAGACATCCAGCACCCATACACTTTGATACGGCCAATACGCTAGGGGCTTAAAAGCATACCCCATAATACGGCGTGGAAAGTCTGAACACTTTCGACAGTGCGACACCCCGAACTTATAGCATTATATGCATTAGCTCCGAATCATGTCTTGGGTCAATAGTTGGGTTTGCCCGGCTCCCATGTTTTGGTACCTTACATTCCGCTCTATCAGCTAAGGTAGCACTGGGAGAACTACTGCGATTGTGCCCCGGTTCTGCTGGGCTAAGCACCTCAGTAGAGAAAGCTAAAACTGACTGTCATGATATGGCGAGAGACTGGTCGCTGTTTGAGAGGTTTCGAATCCCTAAAGACTTATGCCGCTTAGAGCGAGGAGTCAGCTTTGTCTGGCTTAAGGCGTGAATAGCGCCCCGAATTCGGCCTTCCGAATACTAGGGGCTTCGCCAAAATTAAAAATTATAGAATTTTATGGCTAAGTGAGAGTGATAAAGCATTATAGTCCGATTGCCTTGTTCATTGTGCTGAGCACCTCCCTCGAAGGACCCAAAAATAGGAACAAGAGTGCTCAGGTTTATCCCGAACACCCCAGCACTCGTGGCATGGGGGCAGAAGCCGACGACTAGCCATCTCTTAGATTTGATAAACAGCCGAACAGAAGGTAATATTTTAAATTCAAACAAGCGTTGCATAGCGCATATGAAAAAGTTCTCATAATACAGGATCACACGAGCAAGTTCATTCAAATATTACATCTTTCGCACACTTGTCCGCTACAAGACGGGCACCCTTCAGGACACCCTCATAATACATCTCGGGGTGGCGATGCTCCTTGCCCTGCGGAGGCCCCTCCTTCACCAGCTTCATGGCGTCCATCTTGGCCCAATGCACCTTCGCACGAGCGAAAGCCCGGCATTCACCCTCGATGCAGAAGGACCGCTTGATGACTTCCAACCGTGGGCAGGCATCCACAAGCCGCCTCACCAGGCCGAAGTAGCTGTTGGGAAGGGCATCGCCAGGCCACATCCGGACTATAAAGCCCTTCATGGCCTGTTCGGCTGCCTTATGCAGCTTGACCAGTTGCTTCAGCTGGTTGCTCATAGGCATCGGGTGTTCGGTCCCAGTATACTGAGACGAGAACAACTTCTCTGTTGAGCTTCCCTCCTTGGCCTGGTAAAACATTGCGGCATCCGACACGCTGCGGGGCAAATCTGCGAATGCTCCTGGAGAGCTCCGGACTCGGGTAAGTAACAAGTAATTTACTTTCATATGCTTGCTTTGCATATTGAATGCCTTACCGTCCGCTATCTTCCTCATCGCCTCAATCTCTTGGAGGGCCTTTTGGGCTTCAGCCTTGGCACTCTTTGCGCTCTCAAGGGCCGTGGCAAGCTCAGTCTCTCGCATCTTCGAGTCAAGCTCCAACGCCTCGTGCTTCGTCATGAGAGCTTGGAGCTCTTGCTACACCTCGCCCACCCATGCCTCTTGCTTTTCCCGCTCGGTGCGCTCCTGGGCCGCTTTGTTTTCGGCCTCAGACAACACTTGCTTCTAGGTCGCCACTTCGGTCGTGGCCCCTGGAAAATTCATGATGATCCTATCATTTTGCAATCACATCTTTTTTGTATATATATATATATATCTATAGACAAGGTATTACTCACCTTTGTTCTCCTCGAGCTGCCTGTTGGCAAGGCCGAGCTCTTTCTTGGACCCCTCGAGGTCCTGCTTCAGTGTGGCGACCTCCGCAGTCAGTGGGGAAGAGGCCAGCAGTGAAGCCTGCATACGCATATAGACATACTTATATTAGACTCCTGCAGATATTATGGGATCCTCTATTCGGCTTTTCTTTGTGAACACCAAACAGAGCATCAGGGGCTACTGTCTATGCGGTAATATTTTTCCTATATTTTAAATACTTACCTCAAAGCCTATTAGAAGGCTGGCAGAGTCTTCAGTCAGTCCGCTCTTGGCGGACTAAACCTTCTTGATCACCGTACTCATAATAGTGCGGTGCTCTTCGTCGATGGAAGCGCCGCGAAGCACTCCAAGCAGGTTGTCCGGTGCCTCTGGATGGATAGAGGTCATCGGCACGGGCGTCTTGCCCCTTTGGGAAGGGAGCCGCCTGCTCGAATCCAGAACCACTGGAGGTTCTGACGCGGTGTTCGGCTGTGAGCCGAACTTGGAGCCCCCGGAAGCCTTGCTCCCTTTGCTCCTGGAGTCCGGAAGGTCGCCTTGAGGCGCCTCTAGGGCTGTCTCCCCCCGGCTTGGCGCCCCTTGAGACAATACCTCGGCATTGTCCGTAGGGCAGGGGGAGGAGGCAGTCGGAAGTGGATCGCTATCCATATCCGACGAGTCCAAGGAACCGTCCGACGAAGATACGTCGATACGGGCTTGGGGCGGTCTGCATAATCATATTCGGCGTTAGGAAAAGTAGTGCAACAATGGTATGCCATGAGTTACTCTGGTATCCGAATACTTACGACTTCGCCAGGGGCTTGGCCCTGAGCAGCCACTTGTCTTCGCCTTCGGCGGTGTTGGTGGAGCAGTCTGGAAGAAGAGTCCTTCCCTTCTTGGACCCTTCGGCCTCCCCGGTTGGGGCGGCCTTCCTTTTCTTGTCTCCCCTGGCTGGAGGGGGAGCATCTTCATCTTCCTCCTCGTCTTCATGGGAGGAGTGTGTCGCGGAGTTATCGAACGATGAGTCCGACACCACATGGCGCCGGGAACTCTTTCGGGTTCCCTTGGCCTTCTTCTTGGTCTTCTCTGACACCTTATAAGGAGCCGGAGTCACCATCTCCGTCAGGAGATCGTCCGTGGTGTCTTCGGGCAGGGGGGGCGGCCAGTCGATCTGCTCCGATGCCTGCACCCAGTCTTGTTAAAGGCATGAGAGCTCAGACCCGGCACACTGTTAAGCTATGGGAAATAAATATCCTACCAGATGTCCAGAACTTACCGGATACGCAGGGCGCTTGGCGCTTAGCCCGCGATCTTCGGTGAGAGAGGGAGGGACCTCGGCGCCCTTGAACAACACCCTCTAGACATCTTTGTGCGTCGTGTCGAAGAGCTCACTTAGAGTCTGGTGTGGGGCCGGGTCGAACTCCCATAAGTTGAAATCCCATTGCTGGCACGGGAGGATCCGGTAGAAGAGCATGACCTGGACTATGTTGACAAGCTTAAGTTTCTTGCTTGTCATGTTCCGGATACATTTGTGGAGTCCGTCCAGCTCCACTGATGAACCCCAGGACATGCCCTTCTCCTTCCAGGAAGTGAGCCGCATGGGGATTCCGGATCGAAACTCAGGGGCCGCCACCCAGTTGGTGTCGCGCGGCTCAGTGATGTAGAACCACCCCGGTTGCCACCCCTCTATGGTCTCCATGAAGGAGCCCTCGAGCCATGTAACGTTGGGCATCTTGCCCACCATGGCTCCGCCGCATTCCGCTTGTTGGCCGCCCACCACCTTCGGATTGATATTGAAGGTCTTCAGCCACAGGCCGAAGTGGGGCCGGATGTGGAGGAAAACCTCGCACACGATGATAAACGCCGAGATGTTGAGGATAAAGTTCGGGGCCAGATCATGAAAGTCCAGTCCATAATAGAACATGAGGCCGCGGACAAATGGATGGAGGGGAAACCCCAGTCCATGGATGAAGTGGGGGAGGAAGTGGGGTAGGGATGACCTGCCCCGCGGCTGGCAGCCGGTGCGCGATATCCGCGGCTAAGTATCCGGATCTGCGTAACTTTTTGATGTGCCCCTCTGTGATGGAGGAGGCCATCCACTTGCCTCCCGCTCCGGACATGTTTTGGAGAGGGTTGAGGAGGAAGATGCGGACTTGGGCACTGGAGCTCGAGTGCGCGAGAATGGATGAGCAAGGTGGAAGAAGGCGTGGGTAGGAAAAGATGAGATCTTATCCCTTTCTAAGGGCGGACTAAACTATGCGCCCCCACTAGCCTAGTAAAACTCGCTTATCCACCAAGTGCCGTAATTGATGGCGCGGTTGGGTTACCCACGTCCGTATTGATGAGAATCCCGTAATAAGGGGAACAAGATCTCTGCTTTGACAAGACGTGTCAAGAAACCGCCTCGCGTTATGTGCGGGGCTGGTTAAAGAAAAACGGTTCGAATAATTACCGGGCCATGGCATGATGTCATGCTGCCAAAACGTGTCAGCAGATTGGATTTGTGGAAATATTATTCTCTCTACGGTGGTATGTGGAACTTATTTTGCAGGGTCGGACACTATCCTTGTATTCAAACTCTTCTGTGGTGTATTCAGAGGAGGAACCCGCCTTGCAATGCCGAAGACAACACTGCGTGCCGGACTCATCGTCATTGAAGCCTGGTTCAGGGGCTATTGAGGGAGTCATGGATTAGGGGGTCTCCGGACAGCCGGACTATATCCTTTGGCCGGACTATTGGACTATGAAGATATAGGATTGAAGACTTCGTCCCGTGTCCGGATGGGACTCTACTTGGTGTGGAAGGCAAGCTAGGTAATACGGATATGTATATAACTCCTCCTTTGTAACCGACCTTGTGTAACCCTAGCCCCCTCCGATGTCTATATAAACCAGAGGGTTTAGATCCGTAGGACAACATACAATCATACCATAGGCTAGCTTCTAGGGTTTAGCCTCTCCGATCTCGTGGTAGATCAACTCTTGTACTACTCATATCATCAAGAATAATCAAGCAGGACGTAGGGTTTTACCTCCATCAAGAGGGCCTGAACCTGGGTAAAACATCGTGTCCCCTGCCTCCTATTACCATCCGCCTTAGACGCACAGTTCGGGACCCCCTACCCGAGATCCGCCGGTTTTGACACCGACACCCACCCTCCCCCCTCGAACCCTAGCTCGCCGCTGCCACCGGCAACCCCTGCCGGTCTGCCCATTCCTCCTAGCTTACATAATAAAGTTTAGGTTACCCAGTGATTCCCATATTGTCGCCCCACTCCCCTGAGTTTTTAGATGAGGCCTGCGGTGTCCCTCCGCACCAGATCCACATCCCCTGCTCCATAATGTCGCAATCTAAGCTTGACCATGTATCCCGGGGAGCCCGACGAGCATTCGGCCAAGAAGAGGTTTATCATGGACTCTCCGGCGGACGTTGGCGAGGTGGCCGCCATTCGCCCCGACCTATCGATCCTAGAGCAACACGTCGACGTGGAAGCCGGTGAAGACGTTGACTACTTTGCCATGCCGAAGGCTTCATGTCAGCGGGCTAGCATATTACTATATCTGAGGAAAGCTGGCTATGACATCAAGCTCGTCGATAGCGACGGCTTCACACGGGCCATGTCACAGGTTAAGTGGTCCATCCCCAACCCCTCTAGTTCAACCGTCGTCGATCTCTTCGATGGCCCTATCGTTGATCTACTCCACCAAGCAGTCAAGGATTTGCGATCCTTGTACGCCATCGAGCCCATTTTGTCATTTCTGAAGGACACGTTCTACGGTGATGACTTGGGACCCTCAATTGCCAAGTCAAATCTCATCGACCATGACCACGACCACGAGGACGGCACCCACAAAGATTCTTCCAAGGTGAAACAACCCATCTTTGACATCAGAGAGCGCAGCATGTGTCTGTGCTCTTCCAACTGGAAGGATCCCGTCCATGACATGTGAGGCAACATCCTATCAACGAATCTTAACTTTTCTATCTTGCCAACCCGTACCCTTTGTTGTAGTAGCATTAGCCGTGCGGTGCTTTAAATGTGCCGTGTTTAATTATTCCAGTTACGCAAAAATGTATTGTTCAATAGGGCTATGTGATGTTTAAGTTTGAATTGTACACTTCAGTTTCACGAATGGCTATATTTGGTTGTTTATAGTGAGTAGATGCCCTGTTTATCTGTATTTGGTTGTTAGGTTGGTTGTAGTGAGCATTTTTTGAGTTATCGAGCAGATGCCTTGTTTATATGTATTTGGTTCTTAGGTTGGTTGAAGTGAGCATTTGTCCAGTTATCAAGCAGATGCCTTGTTTATTTGTATTTGGTTATTAGGTTGGTTGCAGTGAGCATTTGTCCAGTTTTCAAGCAGATGCCTTGTTTATCTGTATTTGCTTGTTAGATTAGTTGCATTGAGCATTTGTCCAGTTTTCAAGCATATGCCTTGTTTATCTGTATTTGCTTGTTAGGTTGGTTGAATTGAGACTCTGTCCAGTTTTCAATGGCTATATTTGGTTGTTATACTCATCATTTATGCCTTGTTTATTTTATTCATTCACAATGTGATGTTCATTATGTGCAAGTCGGAACTGTGCCACTCGACCGCATCAATACTAGTTTGAACGGCTATATTTTGTTCCAGTTATTCCTGGCGTAGTTAACACATGCCCTTTATTTCAGTTTTATACATTTACCTAGTGTGATGTTGAAGCATTACCTATGTTCTATTCATTTTCAACAATACTAGTTTGAATTGCAATATTTGATGGATGTTAAGCCTGTTGTCGGCAACATTGCCTTCCATTTTATATCTTCTTTAACAGCATGCTGAAACCAACACATTCAAGTTATCATTTGGAGATGATGTTGTTTACCTTTGCTATATTTGTTTGATGTTAAGGTTGCTGTACTTATCATGCCTTTCCACTACTTATGCAAGACAACAACGGGAGTGGCCACCATTTTCCGCCGAGGTTAGTTTCATCCCTCGGCTTGTACTCCCCCTATTGTTCCATAATGTAGTGCATAAAGATCCAGGCCTGGACACTTGTTAGCTTCTAATATTGACTTGTTGCTTGTATGTACATATGCCCTTGGCAAGGATCCATGCATCGACCCTTTTTGCGTATGGAGCAATGAGATTTTCATGAACAAGCATCAAGTGAGGAAACTGATAAGGATTATTAGCAAAAAGATACGAATGGTGGCAAGCAAATTATTTGTTTATGCTCTATCCAACACACTAGTGAGTTGTAGGATGGTAACTACAAACTCTGCAGCCTTCTCTTTTTACTGCCCATAGTGAGTTGTTAGACAACAATGTTTGAATCTTTTTCGTTCGCAGTGGTTCCTGAAGCAGTTCACTCAATATTACCTCACAAAGTACATGATTGGTGGACATGCAATGAAGGTTAAAGTATTTCATCCAGACTACAATGAACATCAAGAAGTCCTAATGAAGACAGTGAAGGATGGACGGGCAGCCATCACAAGGGGTTGGCCTAGAGTCGTGCGTGCATTACGCATGCAGGAGGGCACAATATGGGCATTCCGCTTCACCTTCTCCATCAACCAGAATGTCTTTCGCCACTCTCTTTACAGTCTTTAGTACAACTGTGGTTCATCATTCTTTACTTGGTGCTTCTGTAGTTCTTCAGTATGTATCTATGCATCGAATTATGCATTCGTGGTTGAACCTATATTTGTAATAAACATGGTTGTATATGAAATAAGTGATTGCCTACTTTGAAATTCAAAACATGTGATTTTTAAATTAGGGATTACACTACACACGGTTTGCGAAAGCGAAACATCAGTGATAGACGTGGAGATCAAACACATTTCTAGGATCCACTACGTGTGTGATCAATCTCCACTGCACACCCGATTAGCCAAGAAAAAATGTGCGTGATTAACAACAGCATCACACACACAGAGTTCTTTCTTATTAAATGTTTGTGATAGTCACCTTATCACACACGATTCACAATTATGGATAGTTTGTGATGTTGTGGCATCGCAAACGTTTGGTCATATAAGAACGGTGCGATAGGTCGATCACCCAACGCGGGTACGACGGATGAATCGTGTGGGATGTATTCAAGCTTCGCATACAGTTTTATAGCAACAACTGTGTGCGCTCTTACATCGAATCGCACATAGTCGAGGAAAAGTAAATGTGTGAGATTGTCTACTTCTATAATCGTGAACTATTTGTGATGCGTCGCGCATCATAAACGTAGCACCACAGAATACTGACTGCGATGGAAATGCGAGCACAAACGAGTAGGGAGTACTATATATGCATCGAGGCTCCCTATCCCCGGTGGTTTCTGGGTCGTGTGGGAAGGACCCCCCTAATGCAGTCACTCACTTGGCGATGGTTCCGAACATCGTCATGGAAAAGGGTTAAAACCCGTTTGTATAGCACCTGGCTGTACCGGTGTTTACTCTTGCTACGTCGTGGCTTTCCATTAGTGTTCCGAACCTTGGAGGTACCGGGTGTATCGAGATTGGTGTTTTTTATGAGTGAGTGGTAACAGATAGTTTTGTGATAAGATAATTTGTAACGAGCAACAAGTAACAAAAGTGAATAAAGAGCAGCAAGGTGGCCGAATCCTTTTTGTAGCAAAGGACAAGCCTGGACAAACTCTTATATAAGTAAAAGCGCTCCCGAGGACACATGGGAATATCGTCAAGCTAGTTTTCATCACGTTCATATGATTCGCGTCCGGTACTTTGATAATTTGTGTTGCATCATGTCTACTTTACAGAAACTTGAAATGGGGATGACAGAACCCCCAGCACCCCCTGGAAACAACTAGGGTTTACTAAAATTATTTTCAATGAACCCAAAATGACCTTCACAAAATGTTCATCATTTCTGGATTGAGTTAAAACCCCTGGCAAAAATGGTGCACTCTTTTCTAGGACATTCTGGATTCTTTGAATTAAATCATAAGTATTTGAATTTGGGCATTTAAATGCTATAAAATATTTTAAATGGCCAAATAATTCGGGAGTTAAGTGAGGGCTGTTAGGAATAATCCCAATAGAGCCCATAATTATTTTCAGGATTTTAGTAAGTGCCTAAGTATTTTTAATAAAGCCCTAAAGTTACAGAAAAAATAGAAAAATAAAACAAACAGGAAAAGAGATAAAGAGAAAAGCTTACCTGGCGCCCACCCAGCAGGCCCACCTGCCGGCCCAGCCCAGCCAACGCTCCAGCGAGCTGCTTGGCTTGGCCAGGCAGGCAAGCAGCTGCTCGACGGCCAGCACAGCATGCATGCCACGCAGCTGCCCGCCGCCTCGCCGCTCCCCTCGTCGAGCTGTCGACGTGGGACGAACCCCCTCTCTCTCCCCGACCTCGCAGACATTTTCTCTTCCCTCTGGCTCCTCTCTCTTGCCCTTCCCGACGACGCCCGAGCCGTCACCTTCGCCGCCACTCGCCGCAGCCACTTCCAACACCGTCCCCGCGTCCTCTCATCGTGTCTGGACAGTTCGCCGTTGTCGACTACGTCGACTAGCCAAGCCGCACGACGCCGGAGCCCCTGCATCGTCCCCGCCGCTGTCGTCTTCAACCTCAAGCCGCCGAGATCCCCGTCGCCGTTCGGACCACACCGAGCCTTCCCCGAGCACGCTGACCTTCTCTGCGTCTTCCCAGTGAGCTACTGCTCCTCCCTCTTCTTTCCGCTTCATCGCTAGAGCTCTGTAGTCGCCATGCGTTTTCCGTCCGAACGCACCACCACCTGAGCTCGTCGCCGACATAGCTCCGGCCGCTTAGTGGTCCCACTGGCACATCCAGCATGCTCACCGCATCACGTAGATGTTGTAGGTGCTAGCGCCATGCCGCCTAGGCCACTGCAGCCACGCGCACGAGCTGACCTGAGCTTCGGCCTCCGCCAAGCTCGTCGCCGGCGATGCTCCGGCCACTCCCCGGCCAAGCCATCACCACGGCTGGATGCGGGTGAGCACCAGCTGCCCGTAGCTGCTCTCCGCGCAGCAAATAATGCCCTGTGGGCAAATCCCGCAGTGCGCCGCCGCGTCTGGCCTCGCCGACGGCTAAACGCCGGCAGGCTTTGACCTGCTGACCGGTGAGTTGACCACGCCTGACCTGTGTGGGCCCAGGTTGACTTCCCCCTGAGCCTATGACAGGTGGGGCCGGCCTGTTAATTAGTTTAGGATTACTGTTAACTAATTTTAGTTAGTTTAGGTCACTAACATGTGGGCCTAGGCCCCACTGACAGTTAATTAGTACTAACTTAATTCTGTTAGTTAGCTGAGACACTGATAGACGGGGCCCACCAGTCAGGTTTGACTGGCCCTGGCGCCTTTGACTCGCTGACGTCACAGTGACGCAGTGCTGACGCAATTATTCATTTTCTGGATTTATTTTTATATAGGAAATTCCAGAAAATAGCCAAAACTTCTAAAAATCATAGAAAATCAACCATAGCTCCAAATCAAACAAATTATATATGAAAAATGATCATAAAAATTCAATCTATCCATCTGTAACGGTTTCATGCATGACAAACCACTTTAACCTTGTTGTTTAGGTGAAACAAGATAACACACTTATTATGCATAAGAACTTTAACTTCCATTTGAATCTTTGGTTCAAATGGACCCATTTCAACTTGTTTCACATTGCATTAGGCAGGACACATCATTTTGCCATTTCATAGCATGCATCATATTGTTGCATATTGTCATGTGTTAACTATGTTCTGTGTGTCCTTCGTGGTAGGTTCTGCCTCTGAGGATATCTCCGAGTATCCAACCGAAGGGCAGTACCCTACTACCACTCCATCAGGCAAGCAGCCCCATTGATCATATCGATACAATCCCATGTTCTCGCCTCTGCTCTCATTTACTGCATTAAGACAACATCGTTTCAAACTGCTGTGTGCTACGGTAGTTGAACCCTTATCCTCTGCATGACCTGTCATTGCCATAGTAACTAGATGAAACCCACTAGCATGTGTAGGAGTTGATTGAGCCATGTTTTTGTTTCCTACCTTGCTATGCCTGCTATGCTTAGAGTTGTGTCAGGTCTGGTTCATCTGGGTGATGGGCTAGAGTGAAATAATTATGTCGGTAATGTGAGGGATGTGTTGAACATGATTTGGTAAAGGTATCGATGAGAGGCCATGTAGGAGTACATGGTGGGTTGTTTCATTGAGGCCGTCCCTAAGAACTGAGATCTGTATGTGTGATTTAAGATTCAGTTACTACCATACATTGGGCCCGAAACCAATGGACCCTCTCGGCTTCTTAATCACCCTAGTACTCTATCCAGGAGTTGCAATTAGTTTCTGGTGTTTGTAGGTTATGTGTCGGCGGCCGTGCGTAGCGCTAACCCTAGGGGTGGGCTATGTTGCGGTAGATACACCATGGCCGGGTATGTCGGGCGCCCGTTTGGCGTCTCGGGACCCTGTTCACATCGTTCGGGGCCGTATGTGGAAACCTCGGTCGGACTCCCTGCGGATGGAACCTGGATAGGTGATAAACCTGGACTAGAGACTTGAGTGTTTAGGTAGGCCGTGGCCGACACCCTCGTTGGGCTTCCGCTTGAAAGTTGCCGAGTACATGTTGTGTAAACGATGGTAAGTGGTGAGAGCATGTATGAAGAAGTACACCCCTGCAGGGTTAACATCATCTATTCGAATAGCCGCATCCACGGTAAAGGACTACTTGGTTGCCTATACAGTTCATAGACAAGTTAATGGATACTACTAAAAGACTCAAGATAAGAGTGAGTACCGAGGATGGACCTCTCATAGGATGACGAGGGAGGATCCCCGGTGGAGTATTGTGTTGGTGATTAGTGGACTCATGTGCGAAAACTATTTTACTAGTGGTGTCCTGTAGGATAGCTTAGCCAAGAGTCAAAGTTGGCTTGCTGCAATAACTCCACCACCTTCTTGAGAATGAGCATGTATAGTAGGTTCTGATGTAAGACTTGTTGAGTACCTTTGTACTCATGTTTGCTTAATTACTGTTTTCAGACGACACACCGCCCCCTCCGATGGGTTTTATGTAGATCTTGACGTAGATGAGTGACTTGCCACCCAGGTGGTGATCCTGGCCATGGAGGGCCCTATGTAGATAGACAGGCTTCGAGAAGCCTTCTTGCTGTCTAGTGTCTGTACTCAGACTATTTGCTTCCGCATGTGCTTGTATGCTTGTATGACTTGAGTGTCGGGTCATGTGACCCCTACTTGTATAAACATGTTATGTATGGCTCTCTGGAGCCTTTAAATAAAGTACTTGAGTTGTAGAGTTTTGTTGTGATGCCATGTTGTATTTGCACATATCGAGCATATTGTGTGTATGATTGAAATGCTTGGTATGTGTGGGATCCGACAATCTAGTTGTTTATCCTTGGCAGCCTCTCTTATGAGGAAATGTAGTATAGTGCTCCTCGAGCCATAGTAGTCCGCTACAGCCCGGTTCACCGGAGTGCTGCTAGCCCATCAGTACTGCTCAGGACACTTGACTGGCCGGCATGTGTTTCACTTTGTTCCTATGTCTGTCCCTTCGGGGAAATGTCACGCGGTGACTTCCGGAGTCCTGCCTAGCCTGCAACAGCCCGGGTTCCCCGGAGTCCTGTTAGCCCAGTGCTACAGCCCGGATTCACATGCTGATGACCGACATGCGCGATGTGATTCATGTATGCCTGTTCCCATAGGTCTGTACCGCTTTGGGTTCACGACTAGCCATGTCGGCCCGGGTTCTCTGTCATATGGAGGCTAGCGACACTATCATATACGTGAGACAAAAGGCGCAAACGGTCCCGGGCCATGGTAAGGCGACACCCGTGGGGATACCGTGCATGAGGCCGCAATGTGATATGAGGTGTTACCGGCTAGATCGATGTGACTTGGTGTCGGTGTCAAAACTGGCGGATCTCGGGTAGGGGGTCCCGAACTATGCGTCTAGGCCGGATGGTAACAGGAGGCGAGGGACACGAAGTTTTACCCAGGTTCGGGCCCTCTCAATGGAGGTAAAACCCTACGTCCTGCTTGATTAATATTGATGATATGGGTAGTACAAGAGTAGATCTACCGCGAGATCAGAGAGGCTAAACCCTAGAAGCTAGCCTATGGTATGATTGTTGATGTGTATGTTGTCCTACGGACTAAAACTACCCGGTTTATATAGACACCGGAGAGGGTTAGGGTTACATAGAGTCGGTTACAATAGTAGGAGATCTGAAGATCCGTATCGCCAAGCTTGCCTTCCACGCCAAGGAAAGTCCCTTCCGGACACGGGACGGAGTCTTCAATCTTGCATCTTCATAGTGCAGGAGTCCGGCTGAAGGTATAGTTCGGCTATCCAAATGCCCCCTAATCCAGGACTCCCTCAGTAGCCCCTGAACCAGGCTTCAATGAGGACGAGTCCGGCGCGCAGTTTGTCTTCGGCATTGCAAGGCGGGTTGCTCCTCCAAGTACTTCATAGAAGATTTTGAACACAAAGATAGTGTCCGGCTCTGCAAAATAAGTTTCCACATATTGCCATAGAGAGAATAATATTTAGACAAATCTAATCTGTTGACGTATTCTGTAGCGTGACACACCACGGCCAAGCCTTTATCCGAGTCGTTTCAGTATCCCACCTCAACGCATTTTGCGAGGCGGTTTCCTTGGCATGTCTTGTCAAAGCAGAGATCGTGTCCCCTTATTCCGAGATTCTCATCAATACGGGCGTGGGTAACCCAACCGCTTCTAGGACTCCTAGATCATAGGCAAGTCCAAACGGACACGAAGAGGACGCTCGATATCCACCCTCTTTATAAAGGGACGAGGCCTTTTATTTTTCCCTCCCGTGCTCAATCGAATCCTTCCCCCACCTCAAGCTCAAACGCCCAAAGTTCAGGTCAGGTGCTCTGAACCTTTAGTCATGTCTGGATCTAGCCTTCAAGGCTGATGGGTGCCTTCTTCCGTCACGGAAGAAGACGTCAAAAAGTTGAGGGAGGCCAGATATCTGACCGCCGAGATTCTGCATCGGCTGCCTCCTCGGGGGCAGGCCGTCCCCTCCCCCGAACCCAACGAGAGCATCGTGTTCGTCTCCCACTTCCTCCAAGGTCTAGGCCTTGCATTGGATCCTTTTGTCAGGGGCTTGATGTTTTACTACGGGCTAGATTTCCATGATCTAGCTCCGGACTCCTTTCTTCATATCACGATGTTTATTGTTGTGTGCGAGGCCTTCCTCCGGGTTACCCCTCACTTTGGCCTATGGCTCAAGACTTTTGAAGTAAAGCCGAAGATGATCGAGGGGCAACATGCGGCGTGTGGAGGTGCCTCAATACGCAAGATGACAGGAGCTGCGTGGCCCAAAGGTTCCATTCCAGAAGTGTCTGAATTGTGGCAACAGGAGTGGTTCTACATCACGGCTCCTAGAAGTGCCAAGTGGGCGGCCGCCCCCGTTTTCCGCCCGTGCCCTCCTCCACAACTGATGTCATGGATTAGCAGAGGATTGAGCTGGTGTCCAGCCAAGGACGTGCCTATACTGCAAAGCCGCATTCAAGATCTCTTTAATGGAGATTTCAGTTTGGTCGCGGTAACACAAGTTATGCTGGTTCGTCAAGTCCAGCCTTGCAAACGCCGGCCTCTTCGCTTGTGGGAGTTCAATCCCGAGGGACCGCGCGCCATTCAAAATTTCCTCGGCCTGACGCATGAGGAGATGTACAAGTCGTTCTTCGGACCTCAAGTGGAGTGTCCGAAAATCACCGAAGACGCGGGCCTGAGTAGCAACCGCGCCGCCGAGCAGGTAAGCCATCTTCCGACCGAGCGTACTACCTCTCCTTTGATGCTAAGTTATTTCTGAGAGTTTGCTTTTTGACCAGGACTGGCTAACGAAGGCGAAGTTGATTCGGTGCTCGGCCCCCCTCCCTGAGGGTTTGGAAAATCCGATATTGGAAAAGATGCTCCAGACCGCACCTTGCCCGGAGCCCTTGCAGGAAAATGCGGGCAGTCGCGGGCCCCCAACGCTGGCTGCTCTAGCCGTGGTAGCGAGCGTCTCCATGAAGGAAGATGATCATAAGAGGAAAAGGATTGCGTCTGGGGATTCGGAAGCCGAATCTTCCAAACGGGAGAAGAAGTCTCCCACAGAGGGTCCTACCCCGGGGGGTGCGGTTGCCGCACAAAGTCCGCGGGGGGATCAATTCTCCCACGAGTCGTAAGTGACCCAAAATAACTTGATAGTACAGATATGTCATCTTTTCTTCTGAGAAGGTAACCACTGCATGTATCTTTGAAGTTCAGGCCTTAGCCCCTCTCAAATGAGCTCGTCTTCGGGGGATCTTCTTCCAGAGATGATGGAGAGCGAAACGCCTCCTCCGGACTCCTCCGCTCCAGAAGCGGGCGACCCTGAAGTGTCGTCGCGAAGGGCCTCTCCGAGTCCGGCGAGGCCAGAAGATAATCCCATCGACCCCCGAAGTTCCCAGTGTCCGGCTCCCGAAGAGAGCAGACAAACGAGTCCGGCACCGTCTAGTGTGCGGTCGGATGTTCTGAGGGAGTTGGTGGGGCGAGCGGCCATCTCAGATGAACACCGTGTGCTGATGAATACGGTGATGGAGAGAACCTCGTCCGCTGAAAGCGGATTGCATAAAGCTTTTATGAGTCTACTGACAGGTTTTGAGGTACGTAAAATAATGTATGATAGTCCTGCACATGCTAAGTGTGCCCTGTGTAGATAATAGCCCCTGAGACTCTGGTTGTCGTTGAGAACGACGACGGTCAGAGGATCATAATCCCAGGTAGTAACCATACTGCTTTTATCAGCAGGTGATGGAAGCTCTGGTGGCTAGCCGGACTAGCGAGTTTGCCCATTTAAAACGGCAGTTGGATGCGGCAGATGCCGGCATCGAGCTTGTTAACAAAAGGCTTGACGAGGCGCAGGGTAGGTGTTATTATCTGGTAAATGCCGCATAGTAAGAGCAGCATGAAGCCAGTATATTTAACATGTTATTACTGCAGATGGAGCTGCCACTGTTGAAGCCTTGCGGGCGGAACTTGCCCGAGCCAAGGAACAAGCGAGATTGGGTAATGCGGCTGCTTTGAAGGTGGCCGAAGAGTTGCGAGCCGAGAAGGCCGTGCATGGCGAGAGCCAGGATAAGATGGCCAATATGGCCGTAGAATTGAAAGCCGCCGTCGACCGTTGCCGAGCTCTTGAAAAGGAAAACCAGGCGAAGGCATCGGACCTTGAGAAGGCTGCTGCAACGGGAAAAGACCTCCGCTCTGCTATGAGGGCAAAGAAGGAGAAGTTGCGGGAAGCCAGGGATATTGTAGCCGGGAAATCCTTTATGCTGCAGAGGAAGTTCGGAGATCCACGGTATGCCCCTCTGGATCGGCTGTGGAGTTCGAAGGATGCGTATATGGATTTGGCAGCGAGCGCTGCTGATGCGGCCAAGTACTTCAAGGGTCAGACGGACCGTGAAGTGGACCAGCTGTTTTGGACACAATTCCATTCTCCCGAGCGTCCACTTTCGTTGTCTGACCAACTAGCCGAATGGGCCGAACTAAATAGGTTGTCCGGACTCGCCATGAGGTCTGTTGTGGATCAGCTATGGCCGGAAAGGCTAAAACCGAACAGCTATTTTGGCTTGGTGTAGTAGTTCCTTGACGTGGTGCCGTGCATTAATGTGATGAAGAGGTCGGCGTGTATAGAAGGTGCATGAATGGACTTTGCCCGTGCTAAAGCATACTGGGCAGAGATGGATGCTACCACTGTTGCAGCGCAGGATTCGACCATAGGTCGAAGAGCTGCTGAGCACTACTTTGAGAAAGTTCTTGAGGGTGCTCGTTTGATAGAGACCCAGTGCTCAAAAAATATTATGTTTGAGTGACATGTAATCTCATTGTAAGCGAAATGCTTTTATAAATTTTCATAAGGCTACTTTTATACTTTTGCCTGAAAGTAATGTGATGCCTCCTGGGCGGCCGTTTATGTATACATGTATATAACCTGAAAGATTGCAGTCGTCGGCTTCAACCCCCACGCATATAATGCAGAGGTGTTCGCAGAAACACGCGTTCACACTTAACCCAACGTCTTGGTCCTATTAAGCAGGTGATAGCGGAGCGAGCGAGGCAATCGGACTATAATGCTTTAACACTTTCACTTAGCCATAGGAGTTTGACAGTGGGGCTACTAGATAGCCCCTGGTGGCTCCACACTCTCCCGATCCCGGGGTGCGTATATGCCTGGCCGGAAAGAGGCCCTTCATTAAGGCGGAGGAATTCTAACATTCCCATGGGTCATTGAGTGGTTGACTAGTCTCGCGCTAGATCATGACAGTCAGTTTTCGGCTTTCTCTATTGAGGTGCTCGTCCGGATGAACCAGGGCACAATCACAGTAGTTCTCCTGGTGCTACCTTAGCCGGTAAGGCGGAACGTAAGGCACCAAAACACAGGAGCCGGGCAAACCCAACATTTGACCAAAGACAATGATTCGGAGCTGATGCATATAGGGCCAAACTCGCGACGCCGAACACTCCCTAAGGTATTCGGTCTTTGTGGTATAAACCGGGCCTAAATAATGGCCTTCGTAAGAAGCCCCTTATGTAGATGTACGTGCATTGGTCTGGCGTGGCCACATGCCAAGACGTCAGCATCCTTCTCAACGGTGGATATGTATCAACAAGAGATAGTAAAAAAGGTTTATGCAGGGTCTTAATGTAAAAAGAATCCTTGGAGCGGGTCCATGCTGCACATCTGCGCCTGTGTCTCCGTTGTGCCGTATCCTGGACGGGCGTGGCACGATGATCGTCTGTAAAAGAGAGGAATTTAAGTGAAAAAGGTTGTCGTGCAAAAAGGATAATTAAAGAAACTATGCATAATTTAAAATGAGGAGGAATGGCCACATGTCTGCACGCGTGGAGCCCCTTGTAAATAGGGGTGTGACCATTTATTCGGTATAAGTAGCGGCACCAGACTCGATTAGTTGTGTCTGAGGTCTTGACGACCTATGGGGCGCTTTGGCTAGTCCGGGCGCCTTTAGTGTGTGGCTGCCAAGGAAGCCTCACTCTCTTTGGCGCGCAGAGATTGCTTGATATTTCCGTGCACTGAAATGATGCCGCGTGGACCGAGCATCTTGAGTGTGAGGGAGGCGTAGTGTGGTATTGCATTAAAGCGAGCGAAAGCTTCACGCCCGAGCAGTGCTTGATAGCCACTTTGAAACAGAGCGATGTGGAAGGTTAAATGCTCGCTACGGAAGTTATCGAGGGAGCCGAATATAACTTGTAGTAGGACGGAGCCCGTACAACGAGCCCCTGGGCTTGGCGTTACTCCTTTGAAGGTAGTATTGCTATGGTGAATTTGTGTTGGGTCTAACCCCATCCCGCGGATTGTATCCTGGTATATTAGGTTTAGGCTGCTGTCGCCGTCCATCAAGACTCGTGTGAAGTGATATCCGCCAATTACTGGGTCTAATACCAAGGCAGCCCATCCTGCGTGTCGGATACTTGCTGAGTAATCGCGATGGTCGAAAATGATTGGTTGAGACGACCATTGGTAGGACTTCACAGTGACAGGCACTTGGGTATATTTTCCTGGGGGTGCCGCATTGTTTTTTTCCTTGATCATGTGTAGTACGTTTACTGTTTTGACTTCTGGTGGGAATTTCTTTTGTTCCCCAGTGTCTTGCTTGGGAGGCTCGTCCTCGTCTTCACTTGGTGTATCCTCCCCCTTGTGTACGGCGTTGAGCTTGTCGGACTTCTTGAAGAGCCAACATTCTCTGTGGGTATGATTAGCGGGCTTGCTAGGGGTACTATGTATCTGACATACCTGGTCCAGAATTTCGTTGAGGCTGGACGGTTCATCCCTGGTGCCTTTAGTGGGTGGCTTTTGACCTGGCCGGGAGCTTTTGAATCCGGCATTTACTGTTGTGCCCTTCGTGTTGTCTTCTTTATTCCGGCGTTTGCTATTGCTGTTGCGCCATGATTTCCCGTTTCCATCTCTAACTTCAGATGTACTGGGGTCGCTGGTGCTGCATCTGGCTAGCCAGCTATCCTCACCCATGCAAAAGCGGGTTATGAGGTTTGTTAATGCGGCCATCGTTCTCGGCTTATTTTGGCCGACGTGTTTGGCGAGCCATTCATCACGGATGCTATGCTTGAAAGCTGCCAAGGCTTCGGCATCCGGACAGTCGACAATCTGGTTCTTTTTAGTGAGAAACCTGTTCCAAAGCTTTCGGGCTGACTCTCTGGGCTGTTGAGTTATATGACTCAAACCGTCCGCATTCGGAGGTCGGACATAAGTTCCTTGAAAATTTTCCCGAAAGGCGTCTTCGAGCTCTTCCCAACTTCCAATGGAGCTTTCGGGGAGGCCTTTGAGCCAGTGACGAGCTGGCCCTTTGAGCTTGAGGGGTAAGTATTTGATGGCGTGGAGATCATCTCCTCGGGCCATGTGGATATGAAGGAGATAATCCTAGATCCATACCGCAGGGTCTGTTGTGCCATCATATGATTCGATGTTTACGGGTTTGAAACCCTCGGGGATTTGATGATCCATTATTTCGTTTGTAAAGCACAGTGGGTGTGCGGCGCCTCTGTACTGGGCGATATTATGACGTAGCTCCAATGAGCTTTGTCTATTGTGTTCGGCCCTGCCGGATTTGTGTCTGGCGTGACGGTTACCATCCTGAGTCGCGGGGCGCCCACGCGATCTGTAGATCGATCTTGTTTGCCTTGCCTTGTCCTCCAACATATCTCGTAGGTCTGGCTCATTTTCCCGTGCCTTGGTACGCGGTGCGGCTTGAGTGGAGGGCCGAGAGGCCTCTCTGTCACGGCCACGAGGTGGCCGGTCGGCCGTATCAAGTGCTGGTGATGTAGGTTTAAGTGCTTCCTCCTCTAATCGGGGTAACTACCTGCGCTTTGGGTAGCTCTTGGAGGGGCGTTTGAGTTTATGCTCTTCGGCCGCAAGGACTTCAGTCCATCTGTCGACTAGCAAATCTTGATCAGCTCTAAGATGTTGCTGTTTTTTCTTAAGGCTTCTTGCCGTGGCCATAAGCCTGCGTTGAAAACGCTCTTGCTCGACGGGATCCTCTGGCACGACGAATTCGTCGTCATCGAGGCTTGCCTCGTCTTCGGAGGGAGGCGTATAATTATCATCCTCGACCTCTCTATCAGCCGCTCTGTCATGAGGGCTGGTTTCTCCATCCTCCTGTGCTAAACCTTGCTGGAGGGGGTTTTCTTCGGCACTCTTCGGAGTATTATCATCTCCCGTGCTGGAATATCCATTTTGTGTTGGCGGGATTTTGAGCGGCGCCGCTGACGCCGGCGCTTGGGCTGTTTCTTGGAGGGGCTCATCCTCCGTTGTTCCATCGCCCTCTCCCTCTTTGGGGGTGTCCACCATGTATATGTCATATGACGAGGTGGCTTTCCAGGGCCTAGTAGGCACTGGTTCTTCATCATCTCCTTCATCGGTGTCCATACCATCGGTGTCTTTGTAGTCGAAGTCGAGCATGTCGGTTAAGTCGTCGACAGTGGCTACAAAGTGGGTGGTGGGTGGGTTTTGAATTTCTTCATCGTCCGTACCCCAACCTTGCTGACCGTAGTCCGGCCAGGGCTCTCCTAATAAAGAGAGAGACTTCAGTGACTTCAGAATATCACCGAAAGGCGAGTGCTGAAAGATGTCCGCGACAGTAAACTCCATGATCAGCGCCCCATCGGATTCGATCGGCAGGGGCGCGGAGGGTTCGGAGTGCGGCTCCTTGGAGTCACGAGTCTCGCGGAGTGCGGGGCTGGTGTTCGGGCTCGATCGCCATTGGGATCGCAGCCCCCGAGGTGGCGTCCAACCACCCATCCTCGATTGGCGCAGTTGGCTCCGAATTAAGGGCGAAGCCGATGCGGGTGCGGCCTCCAGGGCACTGTTCGGCGGCAGAGCTAGATCATGCTCATCATGACAGTGGCGGCACGCTCGCAGTGGTTCGAATCCGTCGAAGATCAAGTCCCCGCGGATGTCAGCCGTGTAGTTTAAACTTCCAAATCTGACCTGACGGCCAGGGGCATAGCTTTTGATATGCTCCAGATGGCCAACTGAATTGGCCCGCAGTGCGAAGCTGCCGAAGATGAAGATCTGTCTGGGGAGGAAGGTCTCACCCTGGACTGCATCGCCATTGATGATCGTAGGAGCCATCGGGCCTGATGGCAATGGCATGGAGGAACTCTCAATGAAAGCACCAATGTCGGTGTCAAAACCGGTGGATCTCGGGTAGGGGGTCCCGAACTGTGCGTCTAGGCCGGATGGTAACAGGAGGCGAGGGACACGAAGTTTTACCCAGGTTCGGGCCCTCTCAATGGAGGTAAAACCCTACGTCCTACTTGCTTAATATTGATGATATGGGTAGTACAAGAGTAGATCTACCGCGAGATCAGAAAGGCTAAACCCTAGAAGCTAGCCTATGGTATGATTGTTGATGTGTATGTTGTCCTACAGACTAGAACTCCCCGGTTTATATAGACACCGGAGAGGGATAGGGTTACATAGAGTCGGTTACAATAGTAGGAGATCTGAACATCCGTATCTCCAAGCTTGCCTTCCACGCCAAGGAAAGTCCCTTCCGGACATGGGACGGAGTCTTCAATCTTGCATCTTCATAGTCCAGGAGTCTGGTTGAAGGTATAGTTCGGCTATCCGAACACCCCCTAATCCAGGACTCCCTCACTTGGAATCGGGGTCCTGACAGCGTTGGCATCAGAGCCGGACTGCATGTAGGTTCGTTGAGCCAAACTGGTCGATGTCGAGTCTAGAAATGATTTAGTTATATGTAGGGGAATTGATTGTGGGAGGGAACGTAAGGCTATTTTACTCCTTTACCTTATGCCCTCTGATCCGAGTCATTCTCTTCTCATTCAACGTGGGTTAAGGACTAGGCTCTCTTCTTCTATCAGGTTCACGTGTTACTAATCCGTAGTAGCTTATAGGATTGTTGTTACAAGCCTCAGTACAGTTTCTACTACTTTTAGTATGTTGCCAGTTGAATAAGAACCTTGGTATGATGTTGTTGAGTAGTATTGCAAACTGTTGTGGATGTCTCAAATCTTTTTCTGAGCATTTACAGCCGTTATGCTGTCCGATTTCCCCTAGAAAATTCTAATGCCTTTGCATTATTTTGTGCTTTCAGATGGCCACCCGTTCGCAGAACCAAGTGGTTCGTCTGACCCGGTGCCTTGATGTGCCCGGCCACACGGCCATGTTGGTTCGAGTGATGGTTGAGTCAGGCTATCGGTGGTATCCAGAATATACCGTCGAGGAGCAGTTCAGAGACTTCAACTAGAGCCAGTACCTCTGTACCGTCAGGATATATCCCTCTTATCCTAGAGCCACTGAGCCCCTTCACTGTTCCTATGCACTTGGGGTCACTATTGAGATGTCGGTGCAGGATGCAGCCTATTCAATGATGACTATCATTCGAGCCAGGACTGCCTTGCTACAGAACACCGATTTCCGATACATGCCAACCTCACTTCCCGGAGCACAGGGGTACTCTCAGGCCTTGTACTATGACTCTACACATGAGGAGTCACTACTCCGCACCACTGCCGAGATGCTCGAGGATAAGGACCGTGAAAATCGGGCCTTGCGTATGGAGCTTTTCCACACTCGTTCTGATCATTGGGCCACTTTTCCTCGGTTTGCACCTGTGGTGTAGGCAGGATACATGGACATGAGGGATCTGTACCCTGTACGGTCTGGATTGCCAGATTGTATGGAGTGGCGCGATGTAGGAGGCATCACCCCTCCTCGTGGTCCCCGCCTGCCACCACCTGTGGGACCAAGGCCACATCCGAGTCCCTATGGTCCACAAGCTCCGCAGGACCGTCTGTTCCTAGATGATCATGTTCCACTTCCAGGCTTTGGTGGTGACTTCTATGACGATTACTACGGAGCCGTTTGAGCTAGTAGTAGTTTCACTAGTATTTTAGTAGTTGTATTCTCCACAGTCCTGCGTGACCGTGGGATACAACTTGGTGTGTATCACGCTCCGAAGGTGCAGAAAAATAATGTTAGCAGCTTGGAATGCCTTCGATGAGATGTAATGTCTTTCACCGTAGTTGTACTCTAGCCTGGGCTTGTACTAAGCTATGTACGGTGTGTATGACCAATGGTATATATATGGCAGTTTCTATATTACCATGTCGTGCAATGCACATCTCAGCATTCCATGTTATCCATTACATTCTGCACTTCCTTGCTAAGTTTGGGCCATCCTTATCTAAACCGTTGTCTTGTTTTCTCCTAGGATGGTCAACACCCGCAGCAACCCTGCTGCCCCAGAGCAGGGGAAGCCAGTGCAGTTAGGGGTGAAAATCTGCCTCACCCGCCTTCTCTGGCCAAAGTGATGCTGGAGGTGGAAAGAAACAAGCGTGAGACTAACCGCTTGCTGGAGCGGATTGAGCAGAACACTGCACGCCATCAGCGAAATGACTTGGTGTCAATCAATGATTTCATCAAGTTGTACCCACCAAAGTTTAATCATTCTGTCGAGCCCCTCGACGCAGATGACTGGCTTCGTAGCATCACCCACAAGCTACGTTCTACCAACGTAACCGAAGCTGATAAGGTTACTTATGCTGCCTATCACCTCGAAGGCCCTGGTAGCCTTTGGTGGGAAAATTTTGAAGCTATGCGCCCGGTCGGCCAAATCACTACTTGGGCTGAATTCAGTGAGGCTTTCCGTGAGCATCACATCCCGGAAGGTCTCATAGATCGCAAGAGGTAAGAGTTCTGCAATTTCACCCAAGGAAGACTGACTATGGATGCATATAGTCGTGAATTTGGGAATCTGGCACGATATGCTCCTGAAGAGGTATCCACCGACGCTAAGAAGCAGGCAAGGTTCCGCAAGGGACTTAACCCTGAGCTTCGCCGCGATCTTTGTCTGCATGAGTGCACCTCCTTTCAGAAGTTGGTCAATAAAGCCATCAGTGCTGATACAGGCCAGTCTGACTATGATGCTTCACGCAAGCACTCTCGTGATTTTGGCTCTTCATCCGGCTCTGGATCTCAGAAGCGCCGAGTGTGTACTCCAAGCATGGCACTACCACCCAGGTTCATTCCGAGGCCATCCTTTGAGGCGCCTCACCCCAACCAGCAGTTTGCACTGTCCAAGCCCTATGGTGGCCCCGCTGCTAATGCTGCTCCACGCCCCAATGTTGTGACATGTTTCAAGTGTGGAGAGCCGGATCACTATAGTCGAGAGTGCCCCAGAACAACAACCCCAATCAGTCTGGAAAGTCCGTTGGCCGTGGTAAACCAGTGGGAAAGACATTCTACGCCAAGCCGGTCACCACTGCACGTGCGCATGTCAACTATGTCTCAGCCGAGGAGGCTCATGAGGATCCTAACATCGTCCTTGGTACGCTCCTTGTTAATTGCCATCTGGCATCTGTTTTTTCGATACTGGAGCATCTCATTCACTCATATATGAGAGCTATGCTCGATTGCATAACACAACATTCTGTGACATGCCCACTTCCATGGTAATTCAAACTCCGGGTTCCAAATGGCAAACTTCTAGAGTAAGCCATGGGAACGAAATTCTTGTCGATAGACTTGTCTTCCTTGCATCCTTAATAGCTCTCAAGTCCTCGGACATAAACATCATCTTGGGTATGGACTGGATGTCAGCTCATTATGCTAAGATTGATTGTGCCACTAGAACCGTTCAACTTACTCACCCATCGGGCAAGACAGTCAATGTCTTAACTCGAGTGGCCAAGCGCCAGCTTTACTCCCTAAATGCCAACCCCCTTCCAGACCTTGAAGATATTCCGGTAGTCCGGGACTTTCCGGATGTCTTTCCAGAAGAACTGCCAGGTGTTCCACCTGACAGGGATGTCGAGTTTGTGATAGACCTTGTTCCAGGAACCGTTCCAATTTCTAGAAGACCCTATAAGATGGCACCCTTAGAACTAGCCGAGCTTAAGAACCAACTCGATGAGTCCTTGAAAAAGGGTTTCATCCGTCCTAGTTCCTCTCCTTGGGCTTGCCCCGTCCTCTTCGTCAAGAAGAAGGATGGAACGGATCGGATGGTTGTAGATTACCGACCTGTCAACTTGGTCACTATCAAGAACAAGTATCCGCTTCCCAGGATCAACGATCTGTATGACCAGCTCGCTGGATCCTCAGTCTTTTCCAAGATGGATTTGAGGTTGGGCTACCATCAAATCAAAATCAGAAACGGGGACATTCCCAAAACGGCCTTTGTTACTCGTTATGGCCAATACGAGTACACCGTTATGTCCTTCGGTTTAACCAATGCCCCAGCCACCTTCTCTCGGTTAATGAACTCGGTCTTCATGGAGTATTTGGATAAATTCGTCGTAGTATACCTCGATGACATACTCATCTACTCCAAGAATGAAGAGGAACATGCCGAACATCTAAGGCTGGTATTGACGAAACTTCGAGAGCATCGCCTTTATGCCAAATTCTCCAAGTGTGAATTTTGGTTGCCAGAAGTGACCTATCTAGGCCATGTAATCTCTGGTAAGGGTATTGCTGTCAATCCCGAGCGAGTTCAAGCCGTCCTTGATTGGACTCCACCTGAGACGGTCAAGCAAGTTCGGAGCTTCCTTGGCTTAGCGAGCTATTGCCGCCGCTTCGTCGAGAATTTCTCCAAGGTTGCTAAACCTCTAACTGAACTCCTCAAGAAAGATAAAAAGTTCGAGTGGACCCCACAGTGCGAGTTCAGCTTTCAGGAACTGAAAAGATGCCTGACATCTGCTCCCGTACTGGTACCACCAGATTTCTCCAAGGACTTTATTATCTATTGCGACGCCTCGCGACAAGGACTAGGTTGCATACTCATGCAAGATCGTCAGGTAATTGCCTATGCTTCACGGCAATTACACCCACATGAGGAAAACTATCCCACACATGATCTAGAGCTTGCAGCTGTAGTCCATGCACTCAAAACTTGGCGACATTACCTTCTCGGTAATCGTTGCGAGATCTTCACCGATCACCAAAGTTTGAAATATATCTTCACCCAACCGGATTTGAATCTCAGGCAAACGACGTTGGGTCGAGTTGATCTCGGATTACGACTTAGGAATAACTTACACCCCGGGCAAAGCCAATGTCATGGCTGATGCGCTAAGTCGTAAATCCTATTGTAACAACCTGATGTTACAACAAAGTCAACCACTTCTCCATGAGGAATTTTGTAAGCTTAATCTTCACGTTGTTCCTCGAGGATTCCTATCCACCCTGGTGGTGAAACCTAACCTTATGGATCAGATCATCAAGGCACAGAAGGTAGATCCGGGAATCTCCCGTATTAAGAGAAACATTAAGAAAGGAGTCGCGAATTGTTTCTCCGTTGATGATCAAGGTGTCGTATACTTTGGAAACCGCCTAGTGGTTCCCAAGGCACGAAACCTGAGGCGGCTGATCCTTAAGGAAGCTCATGAATCCCCTCTCACCATTCATCACGGTAGTACTAAGATGTATGAAGACCTATGCCAGAGGTTTTCGTGGACTACGATGAAGAGATAAATTGCTCAATACATTGCTAGTTGCGACGTCTATCGTCGTGTTATAGCAGAGCACCAACGGCCTGCTGGCACCCTTCAACCTTTGGCTATTCCTGAGTTGAAATGGGATAAAATCAGTATGGATTTCATTACTGGGTTTCCCAAGACCAAGAGAGGGAATAAATCTATCTTCGTCGTGATCGACCGTATTTCCCAAGTAGCCCATTTCCAACCTATTCATGAGAGTATCACCTCTAGCCAGCTAGCTAATTTATACATCTCCCGAATAGTGTCTCTTCATGCTGTCCCATTGGAAATTAACTCAGACCGTGGGAGTCTCTTCACCTCTCGATTTTGGGAAAGTTTCCAAAATGCTATGGGAACTCGTCTCTCTTTAAGCACCGCCTTCCATCATCAATCAAGTGGTCAAGTAGAGCGAGTCAATCAAATTTTGGAAGATATGCTCCGAACTTCTGTCATCTCATTCGGAATGGGTTGGGAGAAATGCCTTCCATTCATGGAGTTTGCTTATAACAATAGTTATCAAACTAGCTTGGGCAAAGCTCCGTTCGAAGTTCTCTATGGACGAAATTTCGAACGCCTCTTAACTGGTCAGAAACCGGGGAAAGACAACTCTTTGGCCTGGATATGATTCAGGAAGCAGAAGAGCAGGTTCGCGTTATTCATGAGAAATTGAAAATAGCCCAATCTCATCAAAAGAGCCAATATGATCGTAAACATAAGCTCATGACTCATGAAGTCGGTGAGAAGGCTTACCTTCGGGTTACTCCGTTAAAGGGAACCCATCACTTCGGTATCAAAGGCAAATTGGCTCCTTGTTACATTGGACCCTTTCGCATTCTTGCCAAACAAGGAGAAGTTGCCTACCAATTGGAACTACCTTCGCATCTTTCCAGAGTTCACGATGTCTTCCACATTTCTCAACTCAGGCGTTGCTTCGCGGATCCTATCCATGGAGTGGACCACGAAACGCTTGATCTACAAGATAACCTCTCATATCGGGAATATGCCGTTCGTATCCTTGATCAAGCCGAGCGTACCACTCGACGCCATAATATCAAGTTTCTCAAGGTTCAATGGTCACACCATTCCGAGAAAGAAGCCACTTGGGAAAGGGAGGATCGTCTTCGACTCGACTACCCCACCTTCTTCCCGGAGGATCCTAAATCTCGGGACGACATTCTTTTGAGTGGGGGTGAGTTGTCACACCCTAGCTGGTTCATGCATTAGAGTGTTGCATCATGTCTACTTTACAGAAACTTGAAATGGGGATGACAGAACCCCCAGCACCCCTGGAAACAACTAGGGTTTACTAAAATTATTTTCAATGAACCCAAAATGCCCTTCACAAAATGTTCATCATTTCTGGATTGGGTTAAAACCCCTGGCAAAAATGGTGCACTCTTTTCTAGGACATTCTGGATTCTTTGAATTAAATCATAAGTATTTGAATTTGGGCATTTAAATGCTATAAAATATTTTAAATGCCCAAATAATTCTGGAGTTAAGTGAGGGCTGTTAGGAATAATCCCAACAGAGCCCACAATTATTTTCAGGATTTTAGTAAGTGCCTAAGTATTTTTAATAAAGCCCTAAAGTTACAGAAAAATAGAAAAATAAAACAAACAGGAAAAGAGAGAAAGAGAAAAGCTTACCTGGCGCCCACCCAGCAGGCCCACCTACCGGCCCAGCCCAGCCAACGCTCCAGCGAGCTGCTTGGCTTGGCCAGGCAGGCAAGCAGCTGCTCGACGGCGAGCACAGCATGCGTGCCACGCACCTGCCCGCCGCCTCGCCGCTCCCCTCGTCGAGCTGTCGATGTGGGACGAACCCCCTCTCTCTCCCCGACCTCGCAGACATTCGCTCTTCCCTCTAGCTCCTCTCTCTTGCCCTCCCCGACGATGCCCGAGCCGTCACCGTCGCCGCCACTCGCCGGAGCCACGTCCAACACCGTCCCCGCGTCCTCTCACCGTGTCCGGACGGTTCGCCGTCGTCGACTATGTCGACTAGCCAAGCCGCACGATGTCGGAGCCCCTGCATCGTCCCCGCCGCCGTCGTCTTCAACCTCGGGCCGCCGAGATCCCCGTCGCCATTCCGACTGCATCGAGCCTTCCCCGAGCACGCTGACCTTCTCCGCGGCTTCCCAGTGAGCTACTGCTTCTCCCCCTTCTCTCTGCTTCATCGCTAGAGCTCTATAGCCGCCGTGCCTTTTCCGTCCGAACGCACCGCCGCCTGAGCTCGTCGCCGATGTAGCTCCGGCCGCTTAGCGGTCTCGCTGGCACGTCTAGCATGCTCACCGCATCGCGTAGATGTTGTAGGTGCTAGCGCCATGCCGCCTAGGCCACTGCAGCCACGCGCATGAGCTGACCCGAGCTTCGGCCTCCGCCAAGCTCGTCACCGGCGATGCTCCGGCCACTCCCCGGCCAAGCCATCACCACGGCTGGATGCGGGCGAGCACCAGCTGCCCGTAGCTGCTCTCCGCGCAACAAATGATGCCCTGTGGGCAAATTCCACAGCGCGCCGCCGCGTCCGGCCTCGCCGGCAGGCTTTGACCCGCTGATCGCGAGTTAACCACGCCTGACCCGTGTGGGCCCAGGTTGACTCCCCCCTGAGCCTATGACAGGTGGGGCCGGCCTGTTAATTAGTTTAGGATTAGTGTTAACTAATTTTAGTTAGTTTAGGTCACTGACATGTGGGCCCAGGCCCCATTGACAGTTAATTAGTACTAACTTAATTCTGTTAGTTAGCTGAGACACTGAAAGACAGGGCCCACCAGTCAGGTTTGACTGGCCCTGGTGCCTTTGACTCGCTGATGTCACAGTGACGCAGTGATGATGCAATTATTCATTTTTGGATTTATTTTTATATAGGAAATTCCAGAAAATAGCCAAAACTTCTAAAAATCATAGAAAATCAACCATAGCTCCAAATCAAACAAATTATATATGAAAAATGATCAGAAAAATTCAATCTATCCATCTGTAACGGTTTCATGCATGACAAACCACTTTAACCTTGCTGTTTAGGTGAAACAAGCTAACACACTTATTATGCATAAGAACTTTAACTTCCATTTGAATCTTTGGTTCAAATTGACCCATTTCAACTTGTTTCACATTGCATTAGGCAGGACACATCATTTTGCCATGTCATAGCATGCATCATATTATTGCATATTGTCATGTGTTAACTATGTTCTGTGTGTCCTTCGTGGTAGGTTCTGCCTCTGAGGATATCTCCGAGTATCCAACCGAAGGGCAGTACCCTACTACCACACCATCAGGCAAGCAGCCCCATTGATCATATCGATACAATCCCATGTTCTCGCCTCTGCTCTCATTTACTGCATTAAGACAACATCGTTTCAAACTGCTGTGTGCTACGGTAGTTGAACCCTTATCCTCTGCATGACCTGTCATTGCCATAGTAACTAGATGAAACCCACTAGCATGTGTAGGAGTTGATTGAGCCATGTTTGTGTTTCCTACCTTGCTATGCCTGCTATGCTTAGAGTTGTGTCAGGTCTGGTTCATCTGGGTGATGGGCTAGAGTGAAATAATTATGTCGGTAATGTGAGGGATGTGTTGAACATGATTTGGTAAAGGTATCGATGAGAGGCCATGTAGGAGTACATGGTGGGTTGTTTCATTGAGGCCGTCCCTAAGAACTGAGATCTGTATGTGTGATTTAAGATTCAGTTACTACCATACATTGGGCCCGAAACCAATGGACCCTCTCGGCTTCTTAATCACCCTAGTACTCTATCCAGGAGTTGCAATTAGTTTCTGGTGTTTGTAGGTTATGTGTCGGCGGCCGTGCGTAGCGCTAACCCTAGGGGTGGGCTATGTTGCGGTAGATACACCGTGGCCGGGTATGTCGGGCGCCCGTTTGGCGTCTCGGGACCCTGTTCACATCGTTCGGGGCCGTATGTGGAAACCTCGGTCGGACTCCCTGCGGATGGAACCTGGATAGGTGATAAACCTGGACTAGAGACTTGAGTGTTTAGGTAGGCCGTGGCCGACACCCTCGTTGGGCTTCCGCTTGAAGGTTACCGAGTACATGTCATGTAAACGACGGTAAGTGGTGAGAGCGTGTATGAAGAAGTACACCCCTGCAGGGTTAACATCATCTATTCGAATAGCCGCATCCACGGTAAAGGACTACTTGGTTGCCTATACAGTTCATAGACAAGTTAATGGATACTACTAAAAGACTCAAGATAAGTGTGAGTACCGAGGATGGACCTCTCGTAGGATGACGAGGGAGGATCCCCGGTGGAGTATTGTGTTGGTGATTAGTGGACTCGTGTGCGAAAACTATTTTACTAGTGGTGTCCCGTAGGATAGCTTAGCCAAGAGTCAAAGCTGGCTTGCTACAATAACTCCACCACCTTCTTGAGAATGAGCATGTATAGTAGGTTCTGATGTAAGACTTGCTGAGTACCTTTGTACTCATGTTTGCTTAATTACTGTTTTCAGACGACAACACCGCCCCCTCTGATGGGTTTTATGTAGATCTCGACGTCGATGAGTGACTTGCCACCCAGGTGGTGATCCTGGCCATGGAGGGCCCTATGTAGATAGACAGGCTTCGAGAAGCCTTCTTGCTTTCTAGTGTCTGTACTCAGACTATTTGCTTCCGCATGTGCTTGTATGCTTGTATGACTTGAGTGTCGGGTCATGTGACCCCTACCTGTATGAACATGTTATGTATGGCTCTCTGGAGCCTTTAAATAAAGTGCTTGAGTTGTAGAGTTTTGTTGTGATGCCATGTTGTATTTGCACATATCGAGCATATTGTGTGTATGATTGAAATGCTTGGTATGTGTGGGATCCGACAATCTAGTTGTTTATCCTTGGCAGCCTCTCTTATGGGAAAATGTAGTCTAGTGCTCCTCGAGCCATAGTAGTCCGCTACAGCCCGGTTCACCGGAGTCCTGCTAGCCCAGCACTACTGCTCAGGACACTTGACTGGCCGGCATGTGTTTCACTTCGTTCCTATGTCTGTCCCTTCGGGGAAATGTCACGCGATGACTTCTGGAGTCCTGCCTAGCCTGCTACAGCCCGGGTTCCCCAGAGTCCTGTTAGCCCAGTGCTATAGCCCGGATTCACACGCTGATGACCGACATGCTCGATGTGATTCATGTATGCCTGTTCCCGTAGGTCTGTACCGCTTTGGGTTCACGACTAGCCATGTCGGCCGGGTTCTCTGTCATATGGATGCTAGCGACACTATCATATACGTGAGCCAAAAGGCGCAAATGGTCCCGGGCCATGGTAAGGCGACACCCATGGGGATACCGTGCGTGAGGCCGCAATGTGATATGAGGTGTTACCGGCTAGATCGATGTGACTTGGAATCAGGGTCCTGACAATTTGACATGTGGGTGGATCGGTGCTTGGGTGTTGTTCTTACTTGAACAAGCATCCAACTTATGATTAACCTCTATTGCAAGCATCCGCAACTACAACAAAAGTATTAAGGTAAACCTAACCATAGCATGAAACATATGGATCCAAATCAGCCCCTTACGAAGTAACTCATAAACTAGGGTTTAAGCTTCTCTCACTCTAGCAACTAATCATCTACTTATTACTTCCCAATGC
Organism: Triticum aestivum; assembly: GCF_018294505.1. Lineage (NCBI taxonomy): Eukaryota > Viridiplantae > Streptophyta > Magnoliopsida > Poales > Poaceae > Triticum > Triticum aestivum. Next base: position 416,558,739 of record NC_057806.1, read on the forward strand.
CTTCCTCTAGGCCCAAATAATGGTGAAGTGTTATGTAGTCGACGTTCACATAACACTACTAGAGGCTAGACAACATGCATCTCATCAAAATATTGAACTAATACCAAATTCACATGACTAGTAATACCAAGACTTCTCCCTTGTCCTCAGGAACAAACGTAACTACTCACAAAGCATAAACATGTTCATAATCAAAGGGGTATTAATATGCATATAGGATCTAAACATATGATCTTCCACCAATTAAACCAACTAGCATCAACTACAAGGAGTAATTAACACTACTAGCAACCTACTAGCACCAATCCCGGACTTGGAGAAAAGAATTGGATACAAGAGATGAACTAGGGTTTTGAGATGAGATGGTGTTGATGAAGATGTTGATGGAGATTTCCCTCTCCTGATGAGAGGAGCGTTGGTGATGACGATGGCGATGATTTCCCTCTCCGAGAGGGAAGTTTCCCTGGTAGAACAGCTCTGCCGGAGCTCTAGATTGGATCCACCAAGGTTCCGCCTCGTGGTGGCGGAGTTTCGTCCCGAAAGGTTGCTTCTTATTTTTTTCTCGACGAAAGACTTCATATAGGAGAAGATGGTCATCGGAGAGCCACCAGGGGGGCCACAAGGTAGGGGGCGCGCCCTAGGGGGGCCCACCCTCGTGAGTAGGGTGTGGGCCCCCTGGTCTTCATCTTTGGCGAGGATTTTTCATTATTTATTATAAGGTGTTCCGTGGAGTTTCAGGACTTTTGGAGTTGTGCAGAATAGGTCTCTAATATTTGCTCCTTTTCCAGCCCAGAATTCCAGCTGCCGGCATTCTCCCCCCTTATGTAAACCTTGTAAAAAAAGAGAGAATAGCCATAAGTATTGTGACATAATGTGAAATAACAGCCCATAATGCAATAAATATCGATATAAAAGCATGATGCAAAATGGACGTATCAACTCCCCCAAGCTTAGACCTCGCTTGTCCTCAAGCGAAACGCCGAAATCGAAAAATATGTCCACATGTTTAGAGATGAAGGTGTCGATAAAAATAAAATACAGACATGAGGGCATCATGATCATTCTTAGAACATCAACTTACATAATTCTTGTCATATGATATCTTATGCTAGAGTAATAATTCAATCACAATATCAAGTATGAATTGTAAACTTCATTGAAAACTAACAAACTATAATCTCAGTCATTGAGGCAATTGCAATTTATCATAACATAGGAAAGAGTCAATGTATAAGAGCTTTTCAGCAAGTCCACATACTCAACTATCATATAATCTTTCACAATTGCTGACACTCATGCAATACTTATGGGTATGGAGTTTTAATCGGACACAGAGAAAGATAGGGGCTTATAGTTTTTCCTCCCAACGTTTTACCTCAAGGGTAATGTCAACAGTAATAATTCATGAAAACTCACATCCAATTAGCCATATATACCATGATCTTTCCAACATACTGTGCTTGCCAAAGGATAAAATGTAAAAAGGAAGGGTGAAGATCACCTTGACTCTTTTGCAGTATAGGAGATAAAAATAAAGATAGGCCTTCGCAGAGGGACGCAGAGGTTGTCATGCGCTTTTATGGTTGGATGCACAAAATCCTAATGCGAAAGAATGTCACTTTATATTGCCACTTGTGATATGGACCTTTATTATGCAGTCTGTCTCTTTATTACTTCCATATCACATGATCGTATAAAGCTTATTTCCCCCACACCAATCAATCATACATATTTAGAGAGCAATATTTTTATTGCTTGCACCGATGACAACTTACTTGAAGGATCTTACTCAATCCATAGGTAGATATGGTGGACTCTCATGGCAAAACTGGTTTAAGGGTATTTGGAAGCACAAGTAGTATCTCTACTTGGTGCTGAGAATTTGTCTAACATGAGGGGGAAATGCAAGCTCATCATGTTGGAAGATCCAAGACAATATAATTCATCTCAGATGTAAGAAAACATAACCCATTACGTTGTCTTCGTTGTCCAATGCCAACTCTTCAGCATGTCATATTTTAATGAGTGCTCACAATCATAAAAGATGTCCAAGATAGTATATCTATATGTGAAGACCTCTCTTTCTTTATTACTTCCTATTAATTGCAACGATGACCAAAACTATGCTTGTCAACTCTCAACAACTTTTATTCATCATACATTTTCTATGTGAGCTCATTACTCTCCATGAGATCCATATGATCTCTTTGTTTCTTTTTATTTTTTTTCTCTTTTCTTTTATTCACTTAGGATCATGGCAAAATAATCAAGCCCTTGACTCAACACTAATCTTTATTATATAGCTCACGAACTCGATTACATAGAAGGATAATAAAGCAAAACTCACAACTAGATCACACCAAGAACTTTTATTCTACTAGATCAAAATACTACTAATAGGATCGAACTAAGGAAAACGGTAAAGATAGGAGTTGTGATTGTGATACGATACCGGGGCACCTCCCCCAAGCTTGGCAGTTGCCAAGGGGAGTTCCCATACCCATGTGATTATGTCTCTCTTTTCGGGAATGGCGATGTGATGTTTTTGGCGATGATGCCCTTCAAAATATGATTCTCCTCCTCAAGCTTGTTGACTTGCTACTTGAGATCCAGTATTTCCTTTCGGAGTTTTCCTGTAACAGCCAAAGCTCCCTGCACCCAAGGGTGCTGCATAGCTGCGGGAGAACCAGTGACACTCTTTTTCATATTCTCATAAGAAAGAAATCTAACATTGGAAGGGATAACCGAGTTTGGAATAGCTGAGCTCTGCAGTTCTCCCATTGTGAATCCAGCTCGGAAGCGAGAGGTGACTTCTTGATCCTCCATGGCATCTACCCTCATTAGGTCAGCCTCCATCTCTTCCTCCGTTGCTGGCCCAAAGTGGTCAGGGTCGCTGCTTGCCCTTGGTTCCGGTGCCGGATTAGAAACCTGGCTTTCCCCGACTGACTCTTGAGAAGACATCTTGCTCTAATCTGCAGCAGCAATAGCTCAATACAAAAACAGAGGATATTTGCGTGATACGGGAGTCAAAACCTTCGGGAGAATATATAATGAATTTTTACCGACCAAAATACGTATCGTGCAAGAAAACAGAGTCCGGAAGGCACATGAGGTGCTCACGAGGTAGGGGGCGCGCCCTCCACCCTCATGGGGCCCTCGTGTCCTTCCCGGACTGCTACTTAATTTTCTATTTTTCTAAATATTCCAAACGGAGAAATATTGCCTTAAAATTGTTTTGGAGTCGGTTTACTTACCGTACCACATACCTATTCCTTTTCGGAGTTTGAAACATTCTGGAAAGTGTCCCTTATGTATTCCTCCGGGTTTACGGTTTCAATAACATTGGTTTCAACATTTATGGGATTACCTGAGATATAATGTTTGATTCTTTGACCGTTTACCACCTTTGGATTTGTGCCTTCGAAGTTGTTGATTTTTATGGCACCGGAACGATAGACCTCCTCGATAACATAGGGGCCTTCCCATTTAGATAGAAGTTTTCCTACAAAAAATCTTAAACGAGAGTTGTATAGCAATACATAATGACCTACATTAAACTCACGCTTTTGTATCCTTTTGTCATGCCATCCTTTAACCTTTTCTTTAAACAACTTGGCATTTTCATAAGCTTGGGTTCTCCATTCATCAAGTGAGCTAATATCAAATAACCTCTTTTCACCGGCAAGTTTGAAATCATAGTTGAGCTCTTTAATAGCCCAATATGCCTTATGTTCTAGTTCGAGAGGTAAGTGACATGCTTTTCCATAAACCATTTTATACGGAGACATACCCATAGGATTTTTATATGCAGTTCTATAGGCCCATAATGCATCATCAAGTTTCTTAGACCAATTCTTTCTAGACCTATTGACAGTCTTTTGCAAAATTAATTTGAGTTCTCTATTACTCAATTCTACTTGACCACTAGACTATGGGTGATACGGAGATGCAATTCTATGATTGACGTCATATTTAGCAAGCATTTTACGGAAAGCACCATGAATAAAATGTGAACCACCATCAGTCATTAAATATCTAGGGACCCCAAACCTCGGAAAAATAACTTCTTTAAGCATTTTAATAGAAGTGTTATGATCAGCACTACTAGTTGGAATAGCTTCTACCCACTTAGTAACATAATCAACAGCAACTAAAATATGTGTATATCCATTAGAGGCGGGAAAAGGTCCCATATAATCAAAGCCCCAAACATTAAACGGTTCAATAACAAGTGAATAATTCATAGGCATTTCTTGACGTCTACTAATATTACCAATTCTTTGTCATTCATCACAAGATAGGACAAACTTACGGGCATCCTTGAAGAGAGTAGGCCAATAAAAACCGGATTGCAATACCTTATGTGCAGTTCTATCTCCCGCGTGGTGTCCTCCATAAGTTTCGGAGTGGCACTTGCGTATGATCTGTTCCTGTTCATGCTCAGGTACACAACGTCTAATAACACCATCTACTCCTTCTTTATAAAGATGTGGGTCATCCCAAAAGCAATGTCTCAAATCATAGAAGAACTTTTTCTTTTGTTGGTATGTGAAGCTAGGTGGTATAAATTTAGCAACTATGTAATTAGCATAATCAGCATACCAAGGGGTACTACAAGAAGTACTTATGACATTTAATTGTTCATCAGGAAAGCTATCATCAATAGGTAGTGGGTCATCAAGAACATTCTCTAACCTAGATAAGTTGTCTGCAACGGGGTTCTCAGCTCCTTTTCTATCAACAATATGCAAATCCAATTCTTGTAGCAAGAGAACTCATCTAATAAGTATAGGTTTAGCATCTTTCTTCTCCATAAGATATTTAATAGTAGCATGATCAGTGTGGATAGTTACTTTAGAATCAACAATATAAGGTCTAAACTTATCACAAGCAAATACAACTGCTAAAAGTTCTTTTTCAGTAGTAGCATAATTTCTTTGAGCATTGTCTAGAGTCTTACTAGCATAATGGATAATATTTAATTTCTAACAAACTCTGAAACGCCCTCGATGCGGCTATATCTCCCACGTGTCGAAGCACGACTTAGAGGCATAACCACATTGAAAGCAATGTCGCAAGTGAGGTAATCTTCACAACAACCCATGTAATACATAAGGGAAAAGAGATACATAGTTGGCTTACAATCGCCACTTCACACAATTACATGAATAAAGCATTACATTCATCCAAATACACTCAAGGTCCGACTACGGAACCCAAAATAAAAGAAGACTACCCCAAATGCTAAACAGATCCCCGATCGACCCCAACTGGGCTCCACTACTGATCAACTAGAAACGGAAACAACATGACGAACACGATCTTCATCGAGCTCCTCCTTGAGCTCGGTTGCGTCACCTGCACGGTATCATTGGCACCTGCAAGCTGGTTTTGGAAGTATCTGTGAGTCACGGGGACTCAGCAATCTCACACCCTCGTGATCAAGACTATTTAAGCTTATGGGTAGGTAAAAGATATGAGGTGGAGCTGCAGCAAGCGACTAGCATATAAGGTGGCTAACATACGCAAATGAGAGCGAGAAGAGAAGACAAAAGCGCGGTCGAACAAAATATGATCAAGAAGTGATCCTAGAACAACCTACACCAAACATAATTCGAACACCGTCTTCACTTCCCGGACTCCGCCGAGAAAAGACCATCACGGTTACACATGCGGTTGGTGCATTTTAATTAAGTTTAACTTCAGGTTTTCTACAACCGGACATTAACAAATTCCTATCTGCCCATAACCGGGCACGGCTTTCGAAAGTTCAAATCCCTGCAGGGGAGTCCCAACTTAGCCCATCACAAGCTGTCACGGTCAACGAAGGATATTCCTTCTCCCAAGACAATCCGAACAGACTCGGCATGCCGGTTACAAGACATCCTCGACAATGGTAAAACAAGTCCAGCAAAGCCGCCCGATGCGCCGACAATCCCGATAGGAGCTGCACATATCTCGTTCTCAGGGCAACACCGGATAGGTCAAGCTACGAGTAGAACCAACCCTCAAGTTTCCCCGAGGTGGCCCCGCAGGCTGCCCGTTTCGGACCAACACTTAGAGAAGCACTGGCCCGGGGGGGTTAAAATAAAGATGACCCTTGAGTCCGCGAAACCCAAGGGAAAAGGCTAGGTTGTTAGTGCAAATGGTAAAACCAAGGTTGGGCCTTGCTGGAAGAGTTTTATTCAAAGCGAACTGTCAAGGGGTTCCCATTATAACCCAACCGTGTAAGGAACGCAAAATCCGGGAACATAACACCGATATGACGGAAACTAGGGCGGCAAGAGTGGAACAAAACACCAGGCATAAGGCCGAGCCTTCCACCCTTTACCAAGTATATAGATGCATTAATTAAATAAGAGATATTGTGATATCCCAACAAAATCCATGTTCCAACAAGGAACAAACTTCATCTTCACCTGCAACTAGCAATGCTATAAGAGAGGCTGAGCAAAGCGGTAACATAGCCAAACAACGGTTTGCTAGGGTAAGGTGGGTTAGAGGTTGAACATGGCAATATGGGAGGCATGGTAAAGCATGTGGTAGGTATCGCAGCATAGGCATAGCAAAAGAGAGAGCATCTAGCAAGCAAAGATAGAAGTGATTTCGAGGGTATGGTCATCTTGCCTGAAATGCCGCAAGGAAGAAGAACGAGTCCATGAAGAAGACAAATAGACGAAGTCGAAAGGATCCTCACAAACGCGACGTTATCGGAACTAACCGAAGAAGCAACACCGGAAAGAAGCAAACAACATGGTAATCAACCTTCACATAATCATGGCATGATGCACAACAAGTATGATGCATGTCCGGTTTAATGAGGCATGGCATGGCAAAGTGCACAAGCAATTCTACAAATTAAGTGGAGCTCAATATGCAACTCCGTCGCATATTGACGAAACACCACATGACTTATTTAGTTCTCTCTTGTTTAGGTACTCAACAATATTAAATGTTGTTAAACATGGCAAGAGGAGAAGCATAATAAAACTACCTAACTAGGCAAGTTTAAAAGAGGCCGGAAACATTAAACAACGATTCCGGTAAATCTTCATATGCATTTAGCAAATTAAAGCAAACAACAATTTAAACCATATTAATGTTGTTAACATGATGCAGATGACATGTTCAAGTTTATGCAATTTTTATTAAAAGTTGACAAGAGCATTATGAAGCATTTGTCATCGTGGCGAAAACAAAAGGGATGCCACGGCGACGATAACAAAACAGTGCCATGGCAACGTTCCGGTTCCGACAACTCATTGAGACGTCGGTGCAAAAAAAAGTGTGGCGGGAGCGTGCAAAAGATGGTGGGGTGGTCCCGGTTACCGGGTTCCCACAGGTGGACGGCATGGCAACGAGGAACTTGCAAAGAACAACTCGGACACGAAGCAACACACGGTTCAACTCATACATCGCAAGCATTCGATCCACGGGCGGTCGTCTCGGGGTTATACCATCGAAGCATGCGCTTCGGGCGGAACGAGTTCGTAGTGAAAGTAGTCGTTCACGGGTCTTCGAGGGAAGTAGTGGTTCACGTTCGTTTTCGGAGAGGTACTTAACGAATCCAAGGTTTCCGGGGGTGATGGTAGTAGAACTTGGCGAATCCGAGTTCTTTGGAGGTCGTCATCGAACTTGGTCAAATACACGATGTGGGTAGACGTTCACTCACGGCCTTCGGCGACGGTACTTGTACACGGGTCTTCGGCCACGGAAGTAGTCATACACGTTTTGGTAGAGGTTCGGAGTCAATGACACGGAACTTGACGTCCACGGGGTCTTTGCGGGTCAACGGTAGTGGTTCATGTTTTGTAGCCGTTCGAGTCATCGGTGGAGGAACTTGGCGGTCCATGTAGTCGAACTTGGTGCATCCGAATGGTACTTCGCAAATCCCCGTAGTTGAGCTTCGTGGCCTTGACGTCCAACACAAAACAGCACAAGGAGCCTCGGCTGACAGCAACGACGAACACAAGCCCATGGAGAAGTAGGGGTACAGAGGCGTTTGAAGATGAACTTTGCGCCGTCGAGCAGGACAGCAGGCAGAGCAGAGGCAACAACGACGGCTTGGCACAGCTGCAGGCAGCGCCAGGGACAGGGAAACGGGTGGAGGCGCAAGACGACCGGTCAGAGCAGATGCGGCCATCTCCGGGCGTTGCGGCTCACGGTCTTGGCGATGGCGTGCAGCAGAGAGCGGCGAGGTGCTCGGGATCCCCTCGGACGCGAGAGGAGGCTGACATCCCAGCGCTCGCGGGCACAGAGGCGCACGAAGGAGGAGATAGACGGACGGCCACGGTGGCGCTAGTCGCCGGCATCAGGCCGCGTGACTCATGGGCAGGCAGCGAGGGCGAGGAAGGGAGCACCAGGCGCGGGGAAGGGCCGTCACGGGCGGTCGTCTCGCGTGCGGGGTGCTCTGCGTGAACGAGTAGCTGGAGGACCACGGTGCGGAGACACATGTCGGCAGCTATAGTTGGTTCGCGCCGACAGCCAAAGACGACGAGTCCGTCTCGTTCCACGAACAGTGATAATTTTTCTTTATGTTGTTGTTTTTAGGGATCTTTTGCTGTGTAAAAACATATATTGTTATGCAAGTCTCCTGACTTTCATCATTTGGGTCAGCCTACCATTTTAGGCGGTTGGATGAATATCCTACGTCTCCTAACTCTTCTTCCTCACCTCTTCTTCTTCCCCAACAGACCACCGCATGGGCCGTACAGATCCTCCCCAACATGCGGGTTGATAAACATACTGTATGAATGAAAATCATGTGTCAGCGGTAGGATGGCTGAGGTTGGTTTGTTCACATGCGGTAGCACGTGTCAGTGAGGGTGCGTTCCCTTGGTTGGGTTTACGGCGTGCAGGAGCGACTGTGTGAGGGTGCGGCGCGATCACGGCGTGTAGGAGCGACCGTGTGAGGGTGCGGTGCGACTGCGGCAGCCGTGCGCAAGTGTACCTCCTTTTCATTTTGAAAAATTTAGGCAAGCTTGGCAAAAATGTGTGGCGAAGTATGGCAATGTAAGGCCTAGACCCAAACAGGATACACGTACGTACGTACTAGGAGTACTAGTGTTAAAAAAGAAAGGCGGAGTTTTCCTTCGCGGGATTAATCGATACAAATCCTTGTTTGACGTGTCAATTAATGCGTATATTTTCTCCAAAGCCCAAAGAGCTAACAATCTCACTCCTCATTGCTTGATTAATGCAGTGCCATGCAAACCAACCTTCTCACTTCCGCATGCATGCAAGGGTATATTAATGTCCTTGGTTGCTAGTATGAGGCAAACCCCATCAATTTTGCCTCGATTAGTGTTAGTGGCCTTTTGCAAATTGTAATTTTGATATACTGGCCTTGTGTACAAAAAATGGAGGAAGTAACTATTTGACTTCCTTCCCCATTGCGGTGACGTCAATGATATCTCGAACGTTGTGGTTTGGCGAAGTGTATTTGGCGGAGAACACCATTGAGGGAGACCACAGTAAGTCGTTCGCAAGTGCCGCCTGCAAGCCGAGACAACCGCCTTATTTGCATCCAGGAAGTCCGTTGAACCAAAGGACCCATAAATGTACTACTACTACCTCCGTCCGGGTTTTTAAGTCCCCTCGACAGAAACGTAGGGACCAGGGCATGATCTACTTTTAATCGTGCGAGATTTTCCAGCGGAGGCGCAGCCAACGAGCTTCGCGCGCAGGTAATGCATGCATTGGGAACGCTTTGGTTTGCCTCGCACGCATGCATCCAGAGCAGTACTACCTCCCCTTCCTTCCGCTAATAAAGCTGGCCGCTGGGTATGCATTGGCTGCATGCAACTTTGCATCAGCTGGTTTTTTGCTGCCATTAATTACCTCATGCATGAGCCAATAGGAAGTGATGGATGTTTTTCATGCGGTCTCTTAAAACCGAACGTGCCAAAACTGCTCAAGGGACTAAAAACCCCGGACGGAGGTAGTAGTACTACTAGTACTAGTAAGGTACACGTGCATTGCACACATGAGATTTGGTAACCAAATTATGAATAAATACCACACTATAGCATGTAAGCTTTGAGTCATATATGCATGATGTAGATGTTCGTTTAATTCTTATAGTTAATCTCATCCAAAATCAATTAGTTTTATAAAAAAACTATTTTAAGATTCATGGAATTGAGCATTGTAAAGCATAAAGTAAAAACAAAAGGTGACAATTCATTTTGGGCAATTAAGATATGGAAGATTCTAGAACAAAGGAGAAGTGCCAGTGTTTTGAGGTTTGTGCATTATGCTTAAGTTCAACCATTTAGTCTTCTAGATTGTACATGTGGCAGAATCCGGTGGAATGTAGATGATATCCAACGGCCAGTAGTGCTCGGATTTGCCATCTCTGTATCGTGGGATAGGCTTCATCCAATGACCAACTTTCAAAGTTATTCACACACTATATAGGGGTATAGATACACAATAGCGCCGTCTTTCCAGCTTAGTGCGGTGAGGTGGTTTCTTGAAGAAGATGATGGAGAAGCGGAGTCAGGAAAAGAGTGATATGATGGTTGCTTCGTCCATGCTTTGTGATTTGACGCCTCATTGCTTTGTGATTTGTGATAGAAGGTATAGGGGAGTAGACTCTATGCTATATACTGTACATGCATCCAAGCACGGGAGAAAGAGCAGAGACGTTGCATTTTTCTATTCCTTCAATCAATCAATCAGGGAGCTTTGATTCCATCTTTTTGGCTTTGGCAGCACCGTCCACAATGGTTCCCATCAATGCCAAACGCTATTTTAACATTTGGCTACACATTGTGGATGCCCTTAACCGTACCACTTGGTTTTTCTCATGTGTGCTATCTATACAAAGCTCAATTATATTGATCTAAAAAATTATAGAATCAAGATTAGTAAAAAGGAGGCGATTTTGCCGCGTGGATGGCAGGGGAGGTTTCTTATTTTTAGAGGACATTGGCCTGGTGGTTTTCTAACATGTGGTCCCATGTCTCAGTGCTTTACCAAACTGATCCGCGTCCCACATGAGGCAGAACAACGACAAAAGCAACACGTGGTTAACTTGAAGAAGATGAGGGAGAAGCGGATTCAGCAACGTGTGAAATGATGGTTGCTTCGTCCCTCCAACTTCTTTTTTACTAGCATTATTATTACTTCGTCCCTCCAACTTAACTATGGGAAAGGTTCAACTTTGTGATTTGACGCCTCATTGCTCATTACTATGCCGGCGCCATGACTGGGGTGCTTCACCCCTGCTGCTCTGCACTGTATTTCTTTATGACACGTGGACCTGGTAGCTTGATGCCCCACATGTCGACGAAAGGGACTAGAAGAGTTATGGAAGCGAGCTCTCCACTCTTATGACGGAGGAGTACACGACACGGCGGCCCTATGAACTGTCACTTGTACTGTATAGCACTATAGTTTTTTTGTTTCGCACAATCCACCGATACAAACCCGATTAAACAGGAAAGGGCGGGATTTTTCCTGCGCAGTAGATGATACTGGCCATACATTTCAAAGGCAATTTTAATGTATGCAAACTGTATAATTAAGTAACAATATGATATCTAGTATAACTAAAAACACATATGATTTATTGTGTTAGAGTGTAGTAGTAGTGCTGTATTGCATAGTTGTTAGATGTAACATGCGAGAACGTGTAGAGATGTAGTTTTGGAGGGTCTACAGAGAGAAAAGTGTAATACGGTCACCAAACTTCAAAATATGCTCATTACGGTCACTATATACGTTTTGCAGTGATTATACGGTCACTTGCTCACCGTTCAACATCGGATTGCACTCTAGTGACCGGCCAAATAGTCTGCATGGCACCATGTTGAGTAGTTAAATTGACCATGTTCCTTGTGGGTCCCACCTGTCAGTTTGCATAGGAAAAATGTTAGATAGACACAAATTTACGCAGGCGCGACAAGACTCCATCCCGTGCGCAGAATCACCTAGTTGTGTATGTGTTTGTCAGGGCCTGATGTGTGCGCATGCACGTGTAGGTTGAGCACTTGAGCGTGAGAGTGTGTGTTGGTTGTGTGATGTGTGCATGCATGCGTGCGTGTGTGTGTGTGAGTGTTGCATGTGTGCGTCACTACATGTGTACGTGTGTGTGTGTCGCGTGCGTGCATGGCTGCATGTGTTCGTGTGAGTGTTGCGTGCATGCAGTTCATGCGCATGCGTGCGTGTGTATAATCACCACACCAGCTCCTGTGTGTTAAAATAGACGTCTCAGCATACCAATACAAGGCCACCTTGTCCGCTGTGCCCGCGGTCATGACTTTGAACCACCGTCCAATATTTATTTGTCATTTGTTTTCAATCTTACTAGCAAGATGCCTGTGCGTTGCACGTAACATCAAGATGCATTTGTATGACTAGTTTATCTTGTGAGAGAAAAGGATGAATGAGGGAAGGCCTTATTTGCAAATGTGGATAGGTGTGTGGGTACCTTTTTGCAAAATTGCCATAGTTTCCTTCCTATTCATCAGATATAAATCAGACGACCTATATTGCAGGATGGCAGGCACACCATCATCACCAACTCTATTTTTTTATAAGAATGTAGAGTAGATACAAGCCGACGGGTGGGCCCAATGGTAGTGAGATAATGTGATGCAACACCAGAGGTGCCACGTGGAGCGTTTAACTGGTCAACTAGTCAAGTCTTGAGCAAATACAGAGCTGTACGGTGAGCCCGTGACTGTATAATAACCACAAAACATAAATGGTGACCGTAATGAGTGGATTGTAAAGTCCAATGTACGTATCCTGCTTTTGCTTCAAATACAATGATCATCACTGTATATATCACGAGAGAAAGATGAAACATGCGTGAATGTGCTGGGGGCTTACTTTTAGAGGACCTAGATATAGTTTCTGTGTGTACATGAAAGGGGCATAGAGGGGTGTATGCGATGGAGAGAGAGGTGCTATTCATTTCTCTTTATTATGACTAACTTTATATATAGTATAAACATATAAAAATTCACAGAGCAGAATAAATATCATTGTGGGCACCATGCAATGCAAATTAACGTTCATACTCCTCCATATAACTTTGTAATGTTGTATATATGTAGAAATTCTAAAATAATTTTTTGGCCACACTTTTATTCAAAAGGAATGTTGTATGCAAAATAAACGTTAAGAGATGGCTTTTTAGATCAATGGGGTCCGTGATGTAACATGTGTGAATGTGTAGTTGATGTATTTGGTAGGGCCTTGAGAGGCATGTGTGTGTATTATGTATTCGAGAGAGGCATGGATAGAGGGGCCGGCGGGGGAGGGGGCGTGGGAGAGATAGCACGAGAAATGAGAGAGGTCTAGAGAGAGAGGCAAATATGATGTCACGGTGAGAGATTTCCTTGAGTGTGTATATGCAAGGGGGGAGGGGATAGAGGCACGAGGAGAATTTTCTTTTGTGTGGTGTCTGTGTTGGTATGTGTGGGTGTGAGAAGATATCGAGACCCAGGGGCAGAGGGTGTGTCATCCCGTGAGGTCCGGTGAGTCGAGGTGAGGCCGTTGGTTCCGTTCCGTCCTGCGCCACATTGGTCGGCCCGTGACGCATTCAGGGAGACCCATGGATGACTAGTCGTACAAGACAAAGATAGCAGAATCATGAAGGACTATGTGTCCACTGACAAAGCCGTCTAGGATTTGTAACCCTAGGTCCTCGGACTAAGGTAACCCCTTATCTCTGATATTACTATTCATCCAACCTAACTTTAAGGGTCATCCTACAGAATGCTCTGCTAGAACCATACTCGTCGATTAGGAAGAGAGGTGTGAGACAATGCGTGAGAGACAGGCCTAAAGATAATGTGCGTACATGAGACACGTAGGCAGGTCTATGTATATAGAAACGGTCGATTGGGATTGTGCGTGTGTATGCTTGTGAGAGGAAGAGTGCTTGTGATAAAGGTTAGTGAAAATAGTCGTAAATGGTTACGAGAGGGAGGGAGGGTTATATCGAGAGCATGTTTGCGGGAAAGACACCTCGGGAGAGAGTGTGTGAGAATGTGTGAGAGACCACCGATGGAGAGTGAATCGGATTGCTTTCTTCATTTCAGTTGGGTAATTCGACCGTCCACCTTCCATACAACTTGAGTTGGCTTTGATTGATTGCTTCGTGTCATGCTATTTATTACTATGGTTAGCAAAATTCGTTTATGACACCGATTCATTTCTAGTTATGCAGGAAGTAACTTCTAACCGCTTTCTTTTGAATCCAATTTCAAATTAGATTAGAAAGATAGAAAGGCCACGAGGATGGGAAAATCAAAATAAAATCTTTTTAATTAGTTCTCCTTTTTTGGATTTTTCTTATTATCCTTTCATTTTTTTTACATAATATTTTTCAAACTCTTTTTATTTTACCAGAATTGGAGCCAGGCTCTATCCATTTATTCACTAGACCCAGAAAATCGTAATTTTGGATTCCATTCAAAAAAGATTGATTTTCACGTAAAAGATTGATGTACACATTGATTAAAGATATTAACTGTATCCAAATATTAGGATGGGATCATGATATTTGCAGTTCGCGTAAGGAATGGTGATTGATCCATCAGACATCTAGATTCTATCAAATTTGAGCATGCCTATGTTATTATTCGACATAATTGATCCACATAGTTAGTATTTTGAACTCCAGATGATGCATCGCTTTAGCAGTCGAATATAAACGTGAGTATAGTTCATGTTGTGTGTGTAAAGCACATTATACATATGAAAGTTACATAATGAACATTATAAATAGCTAGGTATGAACTAGCATACATTTGAATTCAACTTAAGGTGGTTTAAAAAATTCGAATTCAACATGAAGTCCATTCAATTATTTGAATTCGATATCATGGCATTTGTAAATCATACCTAAATTATGGGGGCCCCAATCTTTGCTTTGCTTTTGTACATAATAGCATATATAGTCGTGTAAAAAGAGATTCAAATTTAGCTCCTCCATTCCAAAAAAACTTAGTTATAGGATTTTCAAGTGTCAGAATTTCAAAAAGAAGCGAATAATTAAATGACGTTTTCAAACATACAAGGTCAAATTTAACGTTGTCTATTTAGGTCAATCATCAAAGTTCAAGAGTACTCTAAACGTGAATGCTCCTGTCTCAAAATTTCGAACAAAGCACCAAAAGAGCCTCTACTCGCCCGAAACCGCATGAGACCAATGATTGCTAGTAGAAGGAAATTACTTTTCTATCTCCGACCCGTGAAACCTACCGGCCCAACGTCCAAAGGTCTAAACCGGGGTACGTTTGTAGCTTCATCTAGATGCCACACAGCCGCCTCCGAAAAACATTCTGTCACAGCCTGATTTTTGGCCCTTTCTTTTTGATTTTATTTTATGAGATTTTTGCTTGAGTTTTCTTTTTCTGTGGCTTTGTGGTCTGGAAACGGAAGAAGATGACGTCTTCTTTGCTTCCAGAGTGCTTGTCAACCTCAAATCCTTCCCTAGACCTTTCCATTTTCATCCTAGCCCAAATCCCAATATTCTTTTTATTGGGAATATTCCTTTTCTATTAAAGGAATGACCCTAATTGCCCTAGGTTGTGAAGCAACCTATATTTCCATCACTCCTAAAATTCCCAAATAATTCTCATAATTTTTTTGGGTCATATCTTTCTCAAATATGGAAAAAAAATTCATTGGCCATGTTTCCCATCATCCTTAAATAATTCTTTTCCTATTCTGTCCTGAATGCCAGATTGTGAAGCAAGTGCCATTTATCTTTGCCCAATTGACTCCAAACTTCTTGGACATCTTTTGATGTCCAAATAATTGCCCCATGACAAATTTCAACTTAATTTGCCTAGTAAATATTCCTGAGAAATTTTTCAAAGTTCCTGTCTGAGGGAATTGGTTGTGAAGGAAGTACTAGCTAGGTTAATCCAATTGAGTTGAATTTTTGCATGGTCTTTCATATCATCAAAGAAAAGCTTTCCACAAGATTTGAGCTCATTTCATGTCTCCTTGAGGGCACAACTTCAAATCTTTGCTTCTATCCAAATTTTCAGTTACTGAAGCAAGTATATTTTATCTTGCTCCATTATGTCTGAAACTTTTCCTAGGTCTTCTCATCCCATTTAACCTATATCCACCAAATTTGGGCCTATTTTGTTTAGCCATTTTACCTGAGGAATTTTCCTAAAATTCTGTCTAGAGAGGTGCTGTATGAAGGAAGTACCATTTTGGTTTGGCCAAATGGCATGAAATTTTGACAACACTCTCATATGCCCAAATCTCCCTGCCTTGCCTAATTTCAGCTCAAGTGGCTTCTCCATTTGAGAGCATCATCATGATCTTCATTCTGGACCAGATTACTTAGTGGTAAAGCAACTATATTAATTAGTGGTCCAAATCCCTCCAAACTTCACAAGATTCTTGTCCTTCCTATCCTAACCACACCAGACAACTCATTTGGCTCCAAGCCCTTCGCTGTAGATCACTGTAACCTGATTCAGTTTGAGACATAAATCTTCAGAGGAGTAATCCCATCGATATAGAGCTCATTTATTTGATCCATCACTTCCCATAGCCTCAGTGATGCAAGGATTGCACTACAAAAAAATACACTTCCGTGATGATACGTGTTTGTCACAATAGGTCACGTTTTCTGTCATTCATGTACATCCATGAAAATTTTATGACAGAATCAAGATAGTCATACCTGTGCTGTTGTAGAAGTGTTCCATGGCATTACCAAAATTATCATCACAGAAGTGTCCACTTCCATGACGATAAATCGTGCGTCACAGAAGTGCTTTCATCAAGGGTGACCGACACATGGCATCCACCATAACGGAACGCTGTTAAGCTATCGGGTTCGGTTTTGGATCCGATAACCCGTTAACAGCCCCGACCAATAGGGATTTTCCATGTGTAAAATCATCATTGGCTAGAGGAAACACGTGTCGGCTCACCGTTGGGACAGATGTCATCCACTGATTGGACCAAAAGCGCCTATGATACGTCGGCACGTGGCACGGCCCAACAGAGGCCCATTCCTGTGAAAAGGACGACCCATTTGACTTGGTCAAAAGGTGGCGGGTCGGCCCACGGCAAGCCTGTTAACGGCCTGTTCGCATATAGCCCATTTACAGCCCGCTAACCCAGGGCCCATTTATGACCTCTCCGAATTAGGCCCATTAGCGTCATCTGGGCCATCCAATATAATTCCAGCCCATTTTAACTTCCGGCCCATGTATGGCCCATGACGTCTTTCGGCCCATATGAGGCCCTTAGTAACCCTTGGCCCATTAACGGCCCGTGGTAAAACTGGCCTGTAATGAACAATGTATCACTTTATACCCATTAATGACCCATTATTCTGTTGGGCCGTTTCCAGCCCATGTTATCTTTCGGCCTTCTTAGGCCCCATTTATTCTTGGGCTCATTTCTAGCATTCGTTTACTTTCGGTCTGTTACTGTCATTTTCTGCTTGTGGGCCAAATTCAACCCATGGTTACAGTCGGCCCATTTGTGGCCTGTTAATATGTTGGGCCATTTTCATAGCATCATCAAATACGGCCGATTAACAACGGCCCGTTATGGTAGGCCCATGAACGAACGATTTCAACTCTAGCCCATCTACGACCATAATGTGGTCTATTATTGGCCCACCTTAGGCCAACCGATCATACGGCCCGTGGAAGGCCCATTGATGATACGGCTCGTAGAAGGCCCATTGTGTCTACGGCGCGTATAAGGCCCATTGTTTCTACGCCCCATAGAAGGCCCGCTGTTTCTAAGGCCCTTAGAAGGCCCATTGTTTCTACGGCCCGTAGGAGGCCCATGTTAACTACAGTAAATATGTAGCCCATGGTTAATGTGGCCTTGTTTTAAAAAATAGGTTATTGCGGCCACTAGTAAACCATGGAAAAAGAACTGCACTGACTACAAGAAAACAAATAAAAAAGACAATAAGGAAATAAATAAGCAAGGAAATTATGCTAGGCTATCACGACTATTACACATATTACATCCACTGGGCATCAAAGTTCGCCACCAGTGCAAATATAGGGAACAAAGCAGCATATAAATGTCGCAGCAAAACAAGTCCAGAACTGAAACCACTTCAGAAGAGCTCAAGAAACAATATCCTGGGTACCCATAATGCGGGCAAGATGCTTAGCAAGCTTATTAACTTTCTCTTGTTTGGCGCTTAAATCCTCCAGCACTTGCTGTTGCACCAGAAAGTATGCATCTGAATTCTGCAGGGACTTCCTCAGTCCTTCGACTTCCTGTCGCATAACATCTGATCGATGTCTTTCAACTTGAAGTTGAGACTCAAGAAGCCGAAATGATTCAGGCAGCGAGTTCGAAGAGCTGGTGCCAGCAGTAGTAGCCAGTAACTCGAACACTACATCAAGACAGGACTTTGGGGTTGTCTCAGTGTCTTCAATATAGTTTTTATCAGCTTTCTTGGAGACCAACAGGGATGTCTCACTATCTTGAACCTTATCTGCATTACTTCCTTTACCATTGCATAACGGGGTACTCTTCTCCAATATTTTATCCGCATTCTAAAAGAGAAACAAACAAACACATCACAGGTTTACAATGAACAAACAAACAAACAAACAAAATCATTTTGGTAAACCAGTTCAGTATTAAGGTGGATAGGATAACATCATGAAACAAACATATATCTATGTAGTATGGTCATTGTATGGTCTATATCATTCTAGTTTATGTTGCCAAATCAAGATAGATACGGTTCGAATCATATCTATTTAAGACAAAGCAGCATAGACAGAATATAAGTGTGGGAAACTACACAGCAATAACAACACTTGTAATGTGCATGGCATGAGAACATAACTATGTATTCAATTGAAACTGAAATCAACATAGAGCAAGTTACAACAGCAAACAGGTTAAAGAAACAGGTTTAAAACATACCTGTTGCGCCATTGGAGTTTCAATTGCATCGTTCAAATTTGAAATTAGTTGGTATGAGTAAATACAGTGATGCAAGAGCAAAGTAGTATGAACCATAGCTTCGGAATCTGACCTGAGAACAATTCTTCTTCTGCTTTAAGCGTTGACTTGGGGTTCAGAGTGGTGGTCCTCGTGCTTTGGGCACTGTAGTTTCCTTACTAACTGCTCGTGTCAACAGGAACTGGGTTACTATCTACTGGGGTTGGGGTTAGAAGGGGTCTAGCTGGTTCTCTGTCCAACTTTGTAGGGGTACAATCTGCATGATTCTGGGTTATGTGTGGTGGCGCTGGTTCTTGGGCAAGTACAACCGTGGTTCTATCTCCATTGACATGTAGCACGATCTTTTCTGAAGACCGTGTTTTTACTCCCACAGATACTGCCATCACCCCTCCAATTGAAATGGATGATAAACAAGAAAAGTAATTGAATGTATAGACATTGTAAGATAGACAGGTGCAATGGATAGTAGGGAAGAAAACAGGGCATGAAATAATTCACATTTATGTTGTCTAACCAAACAGAATAGCAGGAAATAATTTCACATATATGATGGCTAATTAAACAGGATAGAATGACACAATTTGACATGTATGATGGCTAACTAAACAGGATAAAATGACATACTTCAAAATATGATGACTATGTAAATAGGATGACATGATATAACTATACGAAGTGTCTATTAAAGTGGTTGGCATGCCATAAATCACAAACATGCCGTCGATGGAAACATGATGGCATGATATAATTCACAGATAGAATGACATAATTCAAAATATGATGACTATGTGAACAGGATGAGATGATATAACTATATTATGTCTTTAGAAAATGGGTTGGCATGCCATAATTCAGATACATGTTGTCTATGTAAACATCATGGCATGATATAATTCAAATATATGATTTATATACTAAGGAAGTGAGCAGAGGGCAATCACATATATGATGTGTCAACTAAGGAGATGGCATTCAATATCGTGTATATGATGTAAAAACTAAGCATTGCAATACAACATATGCATGATATGAGTAATATAACCCTGCCAAGTTTGAGCATACACCTCAGGGGGATAATAGGACCGGTCATATGCCTCTGAATCCTCCTCTGAAGAGCTATCTGTAACGAGCAAGATATCTGCTTCAGCAGGTAGCATTGTCTGCTCTGAAGACCTTGTTTTCACTCCAGATTTCTCCATCACCAATTCAAATGGCTGATGCAGGAAGAGCTGTTGAATATACAAACATTATCGATAAAAGCAATGAGAAATACAAAAAAGAGGATGACATGATATAATTCACTTATATGACGCTTGGCTAAACAGTATGGCATTGCATAATTCACATATATAATGCCTTGCAACAAGATAGCATTGCATAATTCACATATATAATGTCTTGCAACAAGATGGCATTGCATAATTCACATATATGGTAATTAGACACTAAACAGGTGGCATTCACAAAAAGCATGTCTAAACTAAGCAAATGACATAGCAATGCAAGATACCATACGCACGATATGAGCAACATAACCCTGCCAAGTTAGAGCATGCACCTCGGGGGGGGGGGGGAATAGGACTGGTCATCTGTCTCTGAATCCTCCTATGAGGAGCTATTTGTAACCAACAAGACATGAGCTCCATTAGATAGCATTGTCTGCTCTGAAGACGTTGTTTCCACTCCAGATTTTTCCATAACCGTCCTGAATGGCTGATGCACAGGAAGAGTAATTGAATGTACTAAAATTGTTGACAAATTTAACACGTAATAAAAAATGATGTCATGATATAATTCACATATAAGATGACTGGCTAACTAGGGTGGCATTGCAAAATTCACATATATAATGCCTGGCTAAACAAGATGGCATTGCATGATTCACATATACGATAGAGAAACTAAACAGATGGCATTGACAAAAAGCATGTCTATACTAAGAAGATGACATCTTTGATGTATACAGTAAGAAATGCAAGGCGCCATATGCATGATATTACCAACATCAGCATGCCAAGTTAGAGCGAAGACCTCATGGAGTAAATAGGAGTGGTCTTCTGCTTCTGAATCCCCCTGAGAACTGTTATCTTCCTCTTGATTACGATCCGAAATGGTTGGAGGGGGCTGCCTTTGCGTCCACCATGGAGCGACGTCTGCATGAAATTTTATTGCCACGCAAGGCTCATCTCTTTTGCTCTACATGTTCAGTTCCATTGTGTACAATAACTGACATGCATATGAATAAAATATAGTGAGATTATGTAAGGAGTGCATGCACAAATCCAGAGTGATGGTAGCAAACTGTGGATATACCCAAAACCAATGATAGTAGTCAGATAATAGCTTTAGTTAAAAAATACAGATAATGGATCCTTTAATGTTTGTTTGCACCCAACATGAAACTCATAGTAGACACCCGAGATTAACCAGATAGTAGACAGATAGTACTGATTGCTGCCCCAATATGTACCCCACAACCATTTAAAAACTCAAGTTTCAGCATAAGTTTGGACCTGGCTCGCAGTCTAATAGGTGAACACGGCAATAAAATAGCATGTCATCATATTAAGTGATGCATAACATAAGCAGACACGGAAGAGTGCGACCTCTCTTGCGGACCCATGTAGTCCTCAAGGTCATCTGCTCAATTGATGATGGTAATGCAGTTGTCGTGGCTGCCGGCGGCGGGGAAGAAGATCTGAGGCGGCGAAAGATAGTCTAGAGAGTGGATCCCTGCTGTGGTGAACCCTTCCATCGTTGGAGCAGCTGAGCTGGGGTGGAACACATCACCGCAGGAGCAGGACAAACCACACAAGGTTTTCTTTGACACATATCTGTAACAGAAGTAATTGTGTAAGGGCTTGTTTGAATTTGAGGATTCTAACAATGCAGGGATAGGAAATAGACATGAATAGGATAGGAATGCACGTGCAAAACAGAGAATTTAAAAACACAGGATTTCTGCCAATCTGGGTGTTTGCTTCACAAGAATTGGAAGATCACAGGATGCAAAGAAGCATGGTGAGATTAAGACAAACCATAAGAAAATGTATAGTTATAATGCTATTATGCTACTATCTCTTAGTCTTGTGCTTCATGAATAGGAATTTAAAAAGGAGGACAAGTGGAAATTAAAATTCCTATGGTTTTTCTTTCAAGGAGACACTAAAGGAACAAATCATACAGTTTCCTTTGCTCCATTCCTTTGCACCAAATTCATGAAAAGTAGTACCATAGGAAACTTTCCAATTCCTATGTTTTTCATTCACTTTTCCTTTCAAGCATTGGCAATTCTAGTAGGCAGGCTTGAGCAAGGAAAAGCCTACACTAAAAAATGTTTTTGTGCTACTTCTATTACTTTGGACAAAGGCCACTACCCTACTAGCTCAACTCCCAGGGCCATCGACAAATGCACAGCTCAAACGCGCAGAGATAAATAATGATGGCATTCAAGAGAGTCCATCACGGATAGCTAAGTTGCCTAGTACCTCACTGCTTGTCATATAGTAGGATAAAATAATCGTATTTCCCGTTACTCCATGTGCTCAGTGGAAAATATATATAACATGTAGAGTAAAAAAGATATGCAACAAGTGTACAACCTCTTTGGTGAAGCCATGTCGATCTCAGCGTGATTGGGTTGGCCGGTGAGGATGCTCTGGCTGACTTGGCTGTCAGAGGAGGGGAAGAAGATCTTAGGCGCCTGGAGATGGAGCCCGAGGTACTGCTCCGCTGTGATGGAGGGTTTCATCGTTGGAGCAGCTCCGGTGAGTTGTACGACGCCGAGGCTGAAGCAGGACAAGAGACACAACGTTAACCTGAGTGGAATTCTAATAGCATCTCCAATAGATGACGTAAAATACATAACCACAAAGTGCTAGATGTAAAATACATCAGCTGCTCATCTCTGAACTTAACTGTTGAAACTGAATTTCACTGTCGAAACTGAACTTGACTGTCGAAACTAAATTTTGCTGTCGAAACTGAATTTTACTGTCGAAACTGAACGCACTAGAGGTGAGGCTACACGTCAGTCGACTGACTTTTTCATATTTGGTCAGTCGATTTTGCAGCCGTTGGATACGAAATCAAGGGCCTGCAGTTCATCTTCAACATCCACCCCTAAGCCGCCAGCCAGCACCGGCCAAACAGCCGCCCGCGGCCGGCGGTGCGCCACCCCGCCCGCCCCGAAAACACTCCCCACCACCGGTCCGCCGCCACCCCGGCCATCCCTCTAGCCCCCCCGTTCCGAGCTTTTTCTTCGGCAATCCCCACGCCACCACCCCACCACCACCGGCGACCACCGCCCCCACCCTGAACCTAAGATAGATAGTGGGGTACCTCTCCGGTGAGCCCTCCTCCCCGCTGCGGCCGGTTCTTTCTTAACTCCGGCGAGCCCTCCTCCCCGCTGCGGCCGGTTCTTTCTTAACTCCGGCGAGCCCCCCTCCCCCTGAAAATCGACTGACCCAAAAAGTCGATTCAGTCGACTGAAGTGTAGCTAAATTGGAGCAGCATCGCAAGCAAGAGCAAGAGCGAGAGCAGCAGCGCGAGCGCGAGAAAGAGCAAGAGCAGGCAAGGCAGGGGACCGAGAGCAAGAGCAGAGCAGCAGCGCGAGCTAGAGCTAAAGCAGCAGCAGCTCCTACTGATGTGGACGTCGCCGCCGAGGGAGCGATGCCATGGAGGAAGTGGCCGACGACACCGCCGTGGATGGAGCCGCGCCGTGTCGTCTCGGGACCGAGCGCCGACAGCACCATGAGATCGAGTCAAGAAGAAAATGCGGCGATTAGTGTACAACCTCTTGGTGGCGCCGATTAGGCCGCAGCTTCATCCGAGGAAACGGTGATGATGATGCTATTCCGGTGGTGCAGGTGAATACGGCGGTGTGGGAATGGAGGTGGCGCGAAAGACGAGGGGAACATTGGGGCAGCTCCTTGGAGGTGGAGGACGGGGTGACTGAACCGGCGGGATGACCAGATCGACGACGGATCCTCATCCATTACGGTGGATGAGGGATGCCGAGGTTTTGCTGTGGACGACGCTGTCGGGGAAGAGGCTCCGGCTGGGTGGCGGACGAAGGAGGGTGTGGGGCTTCGCGGGTTTTCCCGGCCTTGGTGTACGAATGGGTGGGCGGATGGGATTGGAGTGGGGAACCATGGCTTAGGTACGCACTTGTCCGAAATGTGGGGTAAGTTACAAAAGTACCCCCACCAATTTGAGGCGGTTATTTCGGTTCAGGGGTATCAAGGGCATTTCGCGTGTCGGAATTTCACAGAAGGTGGGAGTTTTCGCGCGCGTTGTAATTTTGGAATATCAAGGCACGGGTTGAGTTGGAGGGAGTTGTCGGAGCACAACGAGACAAAGGTTTATCTTAAATATTTCAGGGTAACAAGGCGCGGGTTGAAGAGGCGGGAGTTTCACAGCATGATAGACAGAGACGCTAGCTTGAAATTTCAGCATAACAAGGCGCGGCTTGAAATTTCGGGAGAACAAGCTTAAAGTGTACCAAACAAAAAGACAATTTAGACTAGTATGATAGACTACGTACAATGTGTTTAACACGCACAACACACACATAGACACCATTTAGACTAGTAAGGTACACGTGCATTGCACGCATGAGATTTGGCAACCAAATTATGAATAAATACCTCATTATAGCATGTAAACTTTGTGTCATATGTGCATGATGTAGATGTTCGTTTAATTCTTATAGTTCATTTCATTCAAAATCATCTAGTTTTTATAAGAAAGCTAATCTATTTTAAAATTCATGCAATTGTGTGTTGTAAGGCATAAGTAAAAACAAATCATGTAGAAAAACATTTGGGCAATTCTGATACGGAAGATTCTAGAACAAATAAGAAGTGCTTGTGTTTTGAGGTTTGTGCATTATGCTTAAGTTCAACCATAGAGTCTTCTAGATTGTACATGTGGCAAAATCTGGTGGAATCTAGATGATATCCAACAGCTAGTAGTGCTCAAATTTGCCAGCTCTGCACCATCGGATTGGCCTCATCCAACGACCATCTTTCAAAGTGAAAGTTATCTGCACACTATATAAAAAATATAAAATATAATATATATATAGGGGTATAGATATAGATATGTGATGCGAAAGCAACCCATAATCTCCAATTAGAATAGTGTGTCCATGCACAGATGCAATGTGGCCAAACGATGTCTGCCATCGGTATCTCAAATTCAAACCAGTGTGACCTTGTTCAATGTGTATACATTACAACATGCTCGTTTCCAAACCACACCGTGCAGATCTTCGTTATGTTCATGCATGCATGGGTTTCAAACATCATGATCTCTTATTCAAATATTTGAATTCAACTTTACATTGATTATGAGCTCACCTAGTCTTTTACACCCACACATTGGTCTTCTCTTTATAATTGTACCAGTAACTTTCTCTCGTGCATGCATGCACACACACATGCACACACACTACTAGTCGGCATTATCCATCGCACACATGCAATCTTTTTCTTCAGGTCAGTCTCACATGAAGGCACACACACACCCCCCTCTCCATCATATCGGGCATTGTTTATCTCTCATGTGCATGCGCAACAATCGATGTTCCTCTATGTGTGTGTGTGTGTATAGCTAGGTCTTTCATAGTTTTCCACATAAACCGACCAATCTATATATCTAGTGAGGTCTTACCCTCTTTCCCACATCCACATCGATCAATCTATACCTCTCTATATAGGATTACATATATAGCTAATAGACCCACATTAATTATATATCCAACGCCCCCCTCTCATCATCCATGCCTTCCGCTTCATCTCTCAGACGCGCGCACAATGGCGAAGACAGGGGGCAGCAAGCCCCCCTAACATCACTATATATCAAGGCTAATATGAATGTGATCATTAGACAATTGCTGGTAAAAATGGTTTAAGTTGATGAATTGGCCCTCCTTGTAAAGGATTAGCAATGCTTGGCCCCCTAGCTCATGGGACATTTTTCATGGCTCCACCACTGCGCAACAGCGCACGTTCTCGCCCCTCTCTCTAAATATCAATCTTGCAGTTGTGCACTCCTTCATAGTCTCCCTCGACTCAGCCCCTCGCACCATCTTCTAGCCCCCACTGGATTTTGCCACATGTACAATCTAGCAGACTCCATGGTTGAACTTAAGCATAATGCACAAATCTCAAAACAACAGTGGTTCTCCTTTGTTCTAGAATCTTCCGTATCATAACTTCCCAAACTTTTTTTCTAGTTGAATTGCCATTATTTGTTTTTACTTTATGCTTTACAACACACAATTCCATGAATCATAAAATAGATTAAGGGTTTCTTTGATTCAAAGGATTCTCATAGGAATTTTGGAGGATTCTAATCCTTAGGAATTTTTCGTATCTTGGTTGTTTGATTCGTAGGATTGTAAACCATAGGAAATTTTCCATATGATTCATTTGCACTAGATTTCATAGGAAACATCCCATCCACTCAAACCTCTTCGAAAGAATTCTGCATATTTTCTATGCAGAATCAAACACTCGTACAATCCTGTAGGATTCAATACGACATTCCACTCTAATCCCATGTTCTTCCTATCCCCGCGTTTTGGGAATCCTGCGAATCAAAGAGGCCCTAGGTTTTTTAATAAAAACTGATTGATTTTGAATGAGATGAACTATAAGAATTAAACGAAGGTCTACATCAGGCATATATGACTCAGAGCTTACATGCTATAGTGTGGTATTTATTCTTAATTTCGTTGCAAAATCTGACGCGTGCAATGCACGTGTACCTTACTAGTACTTCGAGTATGTGCAAAACACAATGGCACGCTACACAGTGTCTCTCTTACAGTTCATGAAGCCACGTGGCACATGTGGAGGCATTGTCGCGACATCCTTGTGTGGATTGATCACAGTGACATGCTGCTGGTTCCAGAAGAATGTACTCGTCCTCCCTGAGCCACACTGGCGGTACATGCATGAAGCGAAGATGTGCACGCACGCCACACATGCACTCATTCCCTCGCACGTAACATGCGAATATAGGGGAAAACACAATTTTGTACCAAGATCCACCCCATGTGATAATTTGACGCGTGTAAAGTCCTTCACTTCATTGATGGTCAATTAATACAGCGCATGCAAATTGAGTGGATGTGAGGGCGGAAGAAATACATTACTACTCCACTGCGCGCATGCGAGTAGTTAATCATGGGTTGCTAGTAGTATTGCCATTGATCTCCTTCGTATTTTGTGCCAATTTTTGACAGTAACATAATACTTGCGCATCTGAGCAGTGTAGTCTACTTGAAATTTATGTTCCAATAAACTCATCGGGAGCCGTTTCGGGCCTTGAAACCAAAACCCATCAATTTATCTTTACCTTGTTCCCATCACATTTGAAAGTACTAGTGCTACAATTAAGTGCAAGCCTGCTCACACCTACTAGTACGTACCAAACCTGAACGTGTTCCCACTATGCAGGTATTAGTACTAGTGAGAGTACTTAGGTTATAAAAAGGGGAGCTACCTAACCAAAAATTACTCTACTTTTCCTCCTTATAAGTGCTTCTTCTTTGTCCTTCCTTGCCATGTCCGGTGCGCAGAGCTCAAGGTCGAGAACTACTTGTAACAAGGGAGCGGCAACCAAGACTGCGGCAAAAAAGAGAGGGCTCGCCGCCATGCAGAGACCTCGAAAGATCTCTCACGGGCTGGCGATGGCTCCCAGGAGCGCCCTTGCCACGGAGGCGGACATGCCGAGCTGGCGGCACTTGAGTCGTTATCCCTTGACGGCATGCCTGATCAGCTCAATAAGCACCTCAATAAGTAGAAGAAGTTCATCCACGGCTTGGTGGAGCTACTGAAGGAGAGCCTCGACGACATGCCTGCTGAGCTCAATAAGTAGGGGGAGTTGACCGCCGGCTTGGTGATGCTGCTGAAGAAGAGCATTGCCTCGGAGAAGAAGGCGACCCGCGAATTCCTGCAACTTCAGGAGGACAAGGCGAAGCTCTACCACGAGCTCAACCTGCTGAAGGAGAAGAATGCTGACTGGAAGAAGCTACATGAGAGTAGTAGTTCCTTGATGAAGATGCTACAGACCCTCGTCATGGAACAGAAGGAGGAGTTGGTGAAGCTCCGCATCGAGCACCCGGCTGCTGTCAAGGTACGTAATGTGGCCGTGGAACAGATGATGAAGGCTCGCGTCGAGAAATCTCGCGTCATGGACAGAATGAAGAAGATGGCAGAGGAGACGCGCAAGGAGATGGAGGTTGTGGAGGCGATGAAGAAGCAGTTACGACTCCGCGGCGAATTAGATCATTTGGGGTGATAATATTCCTTCCTCTTTTGCTCCTGTGTTTCTTCTTTTGCTTCGGGTGTTTTGCCGCACGTGTCACGTTCTCCGTGAGGCATGAATAGAACAATGCTAACAATGAGATGAATAGAAAATTAGATCATTTTTTATCGCCATATGGCACTAGGCTGCTGTGTTTCATGCTCCTCCGTCGTACTAGTACTACTCCACTGAAAACTTGAGTATACCGCACGGTTCTTTGCTCCTCCTCAGGCCGTCGGCATATTTATACGAGCAGTCAAATCACAAGGCCCTGCCTTCCAGCAGTAATGAGCCGTCAAATCACAAAGGCCCTCGCCTCTCGTGAAAAGGACCAAGCTAGAATGCCCTGCCCTCTAGCCTTTTAAAAAATGTATACATTTGTACAGTAGTAGTATCGATGGATTGCACCATGGAGAAAAACTAACAAGATAAAATTCAAGAAAAAAGGTGGTACATATAGAGAGCTCTCGTCGCCAAATTATGCATATACTATATGACACTACCCACTATGAAGGTACTAGTAACATAGACTAGTAACTAGTCTATGTTACTCTCCACTATGACCATCCAAAGTCGAAGCGCAGATACCAACAAGGGCCTGGTTGTGTCTATACTTGGACAACTCACCCGACTGCATGCGCGCCAGGCAGACGAAGCTCGTGTCGTGTTGGTGCTGCGTGCGGCCCGCACATTAACCAAAACCTCGCGCCTCAACCTTAGCCTTCGCGTTTTAAACTTCTAAATCTCAAGGCCAAGAGCAACATGAAACCTATGATAGAGCAAATCGGATGGTCGAGAACACTACAATTCGTAGCTACAGATGCGTGTGTGAGAGAGGACGAGTGCGTGCGTGCACCTCTTCTCAGAGTACAAGTGTATGTGGGTGGCGTCGACCTAAGGAGCAGTGACGGTGCGTGCGAGAAGTCCCGAGAGATAGGTGTAATGCGTCTGAAAAAAGACTAGTCTATTGCTCACCACGAGGCTATTCCTGTCGAACGCCAAGCGTAAGATATGTATCCGACGGTGCCAGTTTTTGCATGTACACAGTAGTAGAAAAAGAACTAGTACCATGACACATGCTACACCACGGCCGACAAAACGTGCCGACGTTACTCCATCCAGGAATAGTTCCGCACTTCGAAACTAGAACCGTCAATAAATTTTGAGCGCGTCTCGTCACATTCCAAATTCCTACTACTACCATGCTATATTTAATTGCAAACCTGTTCACACCGATCACAACCTAAACGGTTTCCCACTTAGGAGCGTATTAGTAGTACTCGGTTATAAATACTACTATGCTAAGATGACTGCACATTCCTCCTCAACTCCTCATCCACAAAAAACAATCAAGTCAATCAAGCCATAGTTAGCGTGAGTTCTAGGTCGAGAGATTTCCACCAGGGAGAGGTGAGCATGGAAGAGGAAGCACGAGAGATGGCCTGCCTCACTGCAAAATCAGCCGTCATGTCTAGCCGCGCAGTAGTAGCAGCATAGAGGTCCCGCCGCGCCGCCAAAGCAGCACGGAGGTCCCGCCGCGCCGTCGATGTAGCAGACTGCTCCGACCATGCCGCAGAAGCAGCAGAGATGTCCCGCCGCGCCGCCGAAGCAGCACGGAGGTCCCGCCGTGCCGCGGCGGCCTGGGAAAATTTCTCGCGGGCAGGCGAGGACTCTTACAGGCGCATGCACGCGATGGTCCATAGCTAGATGGATTAGATCTCTGGCTGGGCGAGGTTGCAGGATGAGGCTACCGGCGTCATCCGGCAACTAGGGGAGGGCAATGCGAAGCTCCGGGGCGAGCACGACCTGCTGAGGGCGAAGATCGCCGGAAGGGCGAAGCAGGAGGAGGAGACCGTTGCCATGTTGCAGAGGACGGGCATCATCATCAAGAAACTTATGGACGAGAATGCCATGCTTCGCATCGAGCGCAACAGGCTGGTGGAGGAATCCATGGGTGCTGCCAAGTGATACGTCCATTTTGCATCAAGCTTTTATATCGATATTTGTTACATTATGGGCTGTTATTACACATTATGTCACAATACTTATGCCCATTCTCTCTTATTTTGCAAGGTTTACATAAAGAGGGAGAATGCCGGCAGCTGGGATTCTGGGCCGGAAAAGGAGCAAATATTAGAGACCTATTCTGCACAGCTCCAAAAGTCCTGAAACTTCACAGGAGTCATTTTAAGAATATATAATAAATACTGAGCGCAAGAAGTTCACCAGTGGGGCCACACCCTGCCCGCGAGGGTGGGGGGCGTGCCGTACCCCCCTGGGCGTGCCCCACTACCTCGTGGCCCCCCTAGTGGCCCTCCGATGCCCATCTTCTGCTATATGGAGTGTTTCGATGAGGAAAAAAATCATAAGCCATCTTTCCGGACGAGACTCCGCCGCCACGAGGCGGAACTTTGGCGGAACCAATCTAGGGCTCTGGCGGAGCTGTTCTGCCGGGGAAACTTCCCTCCGGGAGGGGGAAATCATCGACATCGTCATCACCAATGCTCCTCTCATCGGGAGAGGGCAATCTCCATCAACATCTTCACCAGCACCATCTCCTCTCAAAACCCTAGTTCATATCTTGTATCCAATTCTTGTTTCTAAGCCCGGGATTGGTACCTGTGGGTTGCTAGTAGTGTTGATTACTCCTTGTACTTGATGCTAGTTGTTTTATTTGGTGAAAGATCATATGTTCAGATCCTATATTCATATTAATACCCCTCTGATTATGAACATGAATAAGCTTTGTGAGTAGTTACGTTTGTTCCCCAGGACATGGGAGAAGTCTTGCTATTAGTAGTCATGTGAATTTGGTATTCGTTCGATATTTTGATGAGATGTATGTTGTGTCTCCTCTAGTGGTGTTATGTGAACGTCGACTACATGACAGTTCACCATTATTTGGGCCTAGAGGAAGGCATTGGGAAGTAATAAGTAGATGATGGGTTGCTAGAGTGGCAGAAGCTTCAACCCTAGTTTATGTGTTGCTTCGTAAGGGGCTGATTTGGATCCATATGTTTCATGCTATTGTTAGGTTTACCATAATACTTTTGTTGTACTTGCAGATGCTTGGAATAGAGGTTAATCATAAGTGGGATGCTTGTCCAAGTAAGGACAGCACCCAAGCAAGGCTTCACCCACATATCAAATTATCAAAGTACCGAACGCGAATCATATGAACATGATGAAAATTAGATTGATGATATTCCCATGTGTCCTCGGGAGCACTTTTATCTATATAAGAGTTTGTCTAGGCTTGTCCTTTGCTACAAAAATGATTGGGCCACCTTGCTGCACTTTATTTACTTTTGTTACTTGTTGCTTGTTACAAATTATCCTATCACAAAATTATCTGTTACCTATAATTTCAGTGCTTGCAGAGAATACCTTGCTGAAAACCGCTTATCATTTCCTTCTGCTCCTCGTTGGGTTCGACACTCTTACTTATCGAAAGGACTATGATATATCCCCTATACTTGTGGGTCATCAAGACTCTTTTCTGGCGCCGTTGCCGGGGAGTGAAGCGCCTTTGGTAGGTGGAATTTGGTAAGGAAAAATTTATATAGTGTGCTGAAATTTACTGTCACTTGTTAGTATGGAAAGTAATCCTCCGAGGGGCTTGTTCGGGGTATCTTCACCCTGACCAGTAGAGCAAAGAGTTTCTCCTCAACCTACTGAACCTACTGAAAATGAAAATGTCTTCTTTGAAATTCCTTCGGGTATGATAGAAAAACTGCTAGCTAATCCTTTTGCAGGAGATGGAACAACGCATCCTGATGAGCACCTAATATATGTGGATGAAGTTTGTGGATTATTTAAGCTTGCAGGTGTACCCAGATATGTTATTAAGAAGAAGGTCTTCCCTTTATCTTTTAAGGAAGATATTGACATGGTATAGGCTATGTGATGATACAGGGTCATGGAACTACAAACGATTGAAACTGGAATTTCATCAAAAGTTTTATCCCATGCATCTTGTTCATCGTGATCACAATTATATATATAATTTTTGGCCTCACAAAGGAGAAAGCATCGCTCAAGCTTGGGGGAGGCTTAAATCAATGTTATATTCATGTCCCAATCATGAGCTCTCAAGAGAAATGATTATTCAAAATTTATATGCTTGGCTTTCTGATAACAATCGCACCATGCTTGATACTTCTTGTGCTGGCTCTTTTATGATGAAGACTATTGAATTCAAATGGGATTAATTGGAAAGAATTAAACGCAACTCTGAAGATTGGGACCTCGACGAAGGTAAGGAGTTAGGTATGATACCTAAGTATGATTGTGTTAAATCTTTTATGGATACCAATGTTTTCCTTAAATTTAGCACTAAATATGGACTTGACTCTGAGATAGTAGCTTCTTTCTGTGAATCTTTTTCTACTCATGTTGATCTCCCTAGGGATAAGTGGTTTAAATATCATCCTCCCATAGAAGTAAAAGTAGCTGCACCTATTAAAGTTGAAGAAAAGACTATCACTTATAATGATCCTATTATTCCTACTTCTTATGTTGAGAAACCACCTTTCCCTGTTAGGATAAAGGATCATGCTAAAGCTTCAACTATGGTTCGTAAAAGCAATATTAGAACTTATACACCTCCTGAGCAAGTTAAAGTTGAACCTAATATTGCTATTGTTAAAGATCTCTTGTCTGATAATATTGATGGGCATGTTATTTATTTCTGTGATGAAACTGCTAGAATTGCTAAACCTTGTGCTAAAGATAAACCTAGACCTGTGGTAGGCATGCCTGTTATTTCTGTTAAAATAGGAGATCATTGTTATCATGGCTTATGTGATATGGGTGCTAGTGCTAGTGCTATACCTCATGACTTATACAAAGAAATTATGCATGATATTGCACCTGCCAAGATAGAAGATATTGATGTCACAATTAAACTTGCCAATAGAGATACTATTTCACCAATGGGAATTGTTAGAGATGTTGAAGTCTTGTGTGGGAAAACTAAATATCCTGCTGATTTTCTTGTTCTTGGTTCCCCACAAGATAGCTTTTGTCCCATTATATTTGGTAGGCCCTTCTTGAACACTGTTAATGCTAGGATAGACTGCAACAAAGATGTTATTACTATTGGTTTAGGTGATATGTCTCATGAATTTAATTTCTCTAAATTTCATAGACAACACCGTGAAGAGGAATTTCCTAGTAAAGATGAAATTATTGGTCTTGCTTCTATTGTCGTACCTCCTAGTGATCCTTTAGAACAATATTTGCTAGACCATGAAAATGATATGTTTATGAATGAAAGAAGGGAAATAGATGAAGTATTCTTTAAACAGGAAGCCATCTTGAAACACAATTTGTCTACTGAAATCCTAGGGGATCCTCCTCCACCCAAGGGCGATCCCGTGTTTGAGCTTAAACTGTTACCTGATACTCTTAAATATGCTTATCTTGATGAGAGCAAGATATATCATGTTATTATTAGTGCTAACCTTTCAGAGCATGAAGAAGAGAGATTATTGAAAACTCTGAAGAAGCACCGTGCTGCTATTGGATATACTCTTGATGATCTTAATGGCATTAGTCCCACTCTGTGTCAACAAAAAATAAATTTGGAGGAAGATGCCAAACCAGTTCGTGATCATCAACGACGGCTGAATCCTAAGATGAAGGAAGTGGTAAGAAAGGAAATACTAAAGCTTCTTGAGGCAGGTATAATCTATCCCGTTGCTGATAGTTAGTGGGTAAGTCCTGTCCATTGTGTCCCTAAGAAGGGAGGAATTACTGCCGTTCCTAATTATAAAGATGAGTTGATCCCGCGAAGAATTATTACAGGTTATAGGATGGTAATTGATTTCCGCAAATTAAATAAAGCTACTAAAAAGATCATTGCCCCTTACCTTTTATCGATCAAATGCTAGAAAGATTATCCAAACATACACATTTTTGCTTTCTAGATGGTTATTTTGGTTTCTCTCAAATACCTGTGTCAGCCAATGATCAATTAAAGACTACTTTTACTTGCCCTTTTGGTACTTTTGCTTATATATGTATGCCTTTTGGTTTATGTAATGCACCTGCTAGCTTTCAAAGATGCATGATGGCTATATTCTCTGACTTTTGTGAAAATATTTGTGAGGTTTTCATGGACGTTTTTTCCGTCTATGGATGATGATTGATTAAGCAACCTTGACCGAGTTTTGCAGAGATGTGAAGAAACTAATCTTGTCTTGAATTGGGAAAAGTGCCACTTTATGGTTAATGAAGGTATTGTCTTGGGGCATAAAGTTTCTGAAAGAGGTATTGAGGTTTATAAAGCCAAGGTTGATGCTATTGAAAAGATGCCATGTCCCAAGGACATCAAAGGTATAAGAAGTTTCCTTGGTCATGCCGGTTTTTATAGGAGGTACATTAAGGACTTCTCAAATATTTCTCGGCCTCTGACTAATCTATTACAAAAAGATATACCATTTGTCTTTGATGATGATTGTGTAGAAGCATTTGAAATACTTAAGAAAGCATTGATCTCTGCACCAATTGTTCAGCCACCTGATTGGAATTTACCCTTTGAAATTATGTGTGATGCTAGTGATTATGCTGTAGGTGCTGTTCTGGGGCAAAGAGTTGATAAGAAATTAAATGTTATTCAATATGCTAGTAAAACTCGACACAATGCTCAGAGAAATTATGCTACTACTGAAAAAGAATTCTTAGCAGTTGTATTTGCTTGTGATAAGTTCGGACCTTATATTGTTGATTCTAAAGTAACTATTCACACGGATCATGCTGCTATTAAATATCTTATGGAAAAGAAAGATGCTAAGCCTAGACTTATTAGATGGGTTCTCTTGCTACAAGAATTTGATTTGCATATTATTGATAGAAAGGGAGCTGAGAACCCCGTTGCAGACAACTTGTCTAGGTTAGAAAATGTTCTTAATGACCCACTACCTATTGATGATAGATTTCCTGATGCACAATTAAATGGCATACATGCTTCTCGTATTGCTCCATGGTATGCCAATTATTCTAATTGTATTGTTGCTAAATATATACCACCTAGTTTCACATACCAGCAAAAGAAAAAGTTCTTCTATGATTTGAGACATTACTTTTGGGATGACCCACATCTTTATAAAGAAGGAGTAGATGGTGTTATTAGACGTTGTGTACCTGAGCATGAACAGGAACAGATCCTATGCAAGTGTCACTCTGAGGCTTATGGAGGACACCATGCTGGAGATAGAACTGCACACAAGGTATTGCAATCTAGTTTTTATTGGCCTACTCTCTTCAAGGATGCCCGTAATTTTGTCTTGTCTTGTCTTGTGATGAATGTCAAAGAATTGGTAATATTAGTAGACGTCAAGAAATGCCTATGAATTATTCACTTCTTATTGAACCATTTGATGTTTGGTGCTTTGATTATGTGGGAGCTTTTCCTGCCTCTAATGGATATACACATATTTTAGTTGTACATTACTAAGTGGGTAGAAGCTATTCCAACTAGTAGTGCTGATCATAACACTTCTATTAAAATGCTTAAATAAGTTATTTTTCCAAGGTTTGGAGTCCCTAGATATTTAATGACTGATGGTGGTTTACATTTTATTCATGGTGCTTTCCGTAAAATGCTTGCTAAATATGATGTTAATGATAGAATTGCATCTCCTTATCACCCACAGTCTAGTGGTCAAGTAGAATTGAGGAATAAAGAACTCAAATTAATTTTGCAAAAGACTGTTAATGGATCTTGAAAGAATTGGTCCAAGAAACTTGATGATGCATTATGGGCCTATAGAACTGCATATAAAAATCCTATGGGTATGTCTCCGTATAAAATGGTTTATGGAAAAGCATGTCACTTACCTCTCGAACTAGAACATAAGGCTTATTGGGCTATTAAAGAGCTCAATTATGATTTCAAACTTGCCGGTGAGAAGAGGTTATTTGACATTAGCTCACTTGATGAATGGAGAACCCAAGCCTATGAGAATGCCAAATTATTTAAAGAAAAAGTTAAAAGATGGCATGACAAAAGGATACAAAAGCGTGAGTTTAATGTAGGTGACTATGTATTGCTATACAACTCTCGTTTAAGATTTTTTGCAGGAAAACTTCTCTCTAAATGGGAAGGTCCTTACATTATCGAGGAGGTCTATCGTTTCGGTGCCATAAAAATCAACAACTTCTAAGGAACAAATCCGAAGGTGGTGAACGGTCAAAGAATTAAACAATATATCTCAGGTAATCCTATAAATGTTGAAGCCAATGTTATTGAAACCGTAACCCCGGAGGAATACATAAGGGACACTTTCCGAAATGCTTCAAACTCTGAAAAGGAATAGGTATGTGGTACGGCAAGTAAACCGACTCCAAAATAGTTCTAATGGCAATTTTCTTCTGTTTTGGAATATTTAAAAAAATAGAATAATAAGAAGCAGTCCAGGAAGGACACAAGGGATCCACGAGGGTGGGGGTGCGCCCTACCCCCTGGGCGCGCCCCCTACCTCGTGGGCACCTCGTGTGCTCTCGGGACTCCGTTTTCATACACGACACATATTTTGGTCGGTAAAAATTCATTATATAACCTCCCAAAGGTTTTGACCACCGTATCACGCAAAAATCCTCTGTTCTTGTTTCAAGCTGTTTTCTGCAAGGGTTGTCAACACCAAGCATCATGTCGTCTCCCTCCTCCTCCAACAATGAGGGCAACGATGCTTGGCTAAGGAAGACAGAGCTGAAGAGAGAAGAACCCATGGAGATCAACAAGGATGAAGGGATCAAGAAGGCCACGGAAGACCAAGTTCCGGCAATAGAAGACATCCTTCAACTTGATCACAATCTTCTTACCCCAACTGAGATCGAAGCTTTCAAGATGATTGAGCTAGGTCATATACAAAACAAGTATCTCACATGTGAAAATATTTTGTTGAAGGAGCATATCATTGCACTCAAGGGCATTAGCCGCCAGTTGGAAGACCTCCTACGCTCGATGTGCGACTATCTATCATCACCAACAACTCCTTCATCGACAAAAGAGATATAATCACATGGGTATGGGCACTCCCCTTGGCAACTGCCAAGCTTGGGGGAGTGCCTCGGTATCATATCACCATCACGTCTATCTTTACCATTTTTCTTAGTTCGATCCTTTTGGTAATATCTTGATCTAGTAGAATAAAAGTTTTTAGTATGATCTAGTTGTGAGTTTTGCTTTATGATCCTTCTATGTAATCAAGTCCGTGAGCTATATAATAGAGATTAGTGTTGAGTCAAGGGCTTGATTATTTTGCTATGATCTTGAGTGAATAAAAAAAAGAGAAAGAATAAAAAGAAATAAAAGAGATTATATGGATCTTATGGAGAATAATGAGCTCACATATAAAAAGTATGATGAATAAAAGTTGTTGAGAGTTGACAAACATAGTTTTGGTCATCGTTGCAATTAGTAGGAAGTAATAAAGAAAGAGATGTCTTCACATATAAATATACCATCTTGGACATATTTTATGATTGTGAGCACTCATTAAAATATGACATGCTAAAGAGTTGACGTTGGACAAGGAAGACAACGTAACGGGTTATGTTTTCTTACATCTGAGATAAATTATATTGTCATGGATCATCCAACATGGTTGAGCTTGCCTTTCCCTCTCATGCTAGCCAATTCTTTGCACCATGTAGAGGTACTACTTGTGCTTCCAAATACCCATAAACCAGTTTTGCCATGAGAGTCCACCATACCTACCTATGGATTGAGTAAGATCCTCCAAGTAAGTTGTCATCGGTGCAAGAAATAAAAATTGCTCTCTAAACATGTATGACTTATTAGTGTGGGAGAAAATAGGCTTTATACGATCGTGTGATATGGAATAAATAAAAGCGACAGACTGCATAATAAAGGTCCATATCACAAGTGGCAATATAAAGTGACGTTCTTTCGCATTAAGATTTTGTGCATCCAACCATAAAAGCGCATGACAACCTCTGCTTCCATCTGCGAAGGGCCTATCTTTTACTTTTATCTCCTACCTTGCATAAGAGTCATGGTGATCTTCACCCTTCCTTTTTACATTTTATCTTTTGTCAAGCACAACATGTTGGAAAGGTCCTTGTATATATGGCTAATTGGATGTGAGTTTTCATGAACAATTATTGTTGACATTACCCTTGAGGTAAAGCGTTGGGAGGCAAAACTATAAGCCCCTATCTTTCTCTGTGTTCTATTAAAACTCCATACCCATAAGTATTGCGTGAGTGCTAGCAATTGTGAAAGACTATATGATAGTTGAGTATGTGGACTTGCTGAAAAGCTCTTATATTGAATCTTTCCTATGTTATGATAAATTGCAATTGCTCCAATGACTGAGATTATAGTTTGTTAGTTTTCAATGAAGTTTATGATTCATACTTGAAATTGTGATTAAATTGTTACTTTAGCATAAGAGATCATATGACAAGAATTATATAAGTTGCTATTCTAAGAATGATCATGATGCCCTCATGTCCGTATTTTATTTTTATTGACACCTCTATCTCTAAACATGTGGACATATTTTTCGATTTTGGCTTTCGCTTGAGGACAAGCGAGGTCTAAGCTTGGGGGAGTTGATACGTCCATTTTGCATCTTGATTTTATATCGACATTTATTACATTATGGGCTGTTATTACACATTATGTCACAATACTTATGCCTATTCTCTCTTATTTTGCAAGGTTTACATAAAGAGGGAGAATGCCGGCAGCTGGGATTCTGGGCTGGAAAAGGAGCAAATATTAGAGACCTATTTTGCATAGCTCCAAAAGTCCTGATACTTCACGGAAGTCATCTTAATAATATATAATAAATACTGAGCGCAAGAAGTTCACCAGGGGGCCACACCCTGCCCATGAGGGTGGGGGCGCACCCTACCCCCTGGGCGCGCCCCTACCTCGTGGGTCCCCTGGTGGCCCTCCGATGCCCATCTTTTGCTATATGGAGTCTTTCGATGAAGAAAAAATCATAAGCCATCTTTCCGGATTAGACTCCGCCGCCACGAGGAGGAACTTTGGCGGAACCAATCTAGGGCTCTGGCGGAGCTGTTCTGCCGGGGAAACTTCCCTCCGGGAGGGGGAAATCATCGCCATCGTCATCACACATGCTCCTCTCATCGGGAGAGGGCAATCTCCATCAACATCTTCACCAGCACCATCTCCTCTCAAAACCCTAGTTCATCTCCTGTATCCAATTCTTGTCTCTAAGCCCGGGATTGGTACCTGTGGGTTGCTAGTAGTGTTGATTACTCCTTATAGTAGATGCTAGTTGGTTTATTTGATGAAAGATCATATGTTCAGATCCTATATTCATATTAATACCTCTCTGATTATGAACATTAATATGCTTTGTGAGTAGTTACATTTGTTCCCGAGGACATGTGAGAAGTCTTGCTATTAGTAGTCATGTGAATTTGGTATTCGTTCAATATTTTGATGAGATGTATGTTGTCTCTCCTCTAATGGTGTTATGTGAATGTCGACTACATGACACTTCACCATTATTTGGGCCTAGAGGAAGGCATTGGGAAGTAATAAGTAGATGATGGGTTGCTAGAGTGACAGAAGCTTAAACCCTAGTTTATGCGTTGCTTCGTAAGGGGCTGATTTGGATCCATATGTTTCATGCTATGGTTAGGTTTACCTTAATACTTTTGTTATAGTTGTAGATGCTTGCAATAGAGGTTAATCATAAGTGGGATGCTTGTCCAAGTAAGGATAGCACCCAAGCACCGGTCCACCCACATATCAAATTATCAAAGTACCGAATGTGAATCATATTGTAGCGACCCGACCCGAATGGATCAAGTGCTCTGTGCTCAGGTGTCATCCCTGGATCAGTAATGCTGACACCACACAGTACATCGAAGGATTTATAGCAGAGTGGCAATCACACACTTGTTACATCGTTGTCTCAAAGAGAACTTATTACAATAAATATGGCTTAAGGCCATCTAGTGTCGATAACAGCGGAAGACTTGGAAGATAAATGGGTCCATCAACTCCAACGGCATCACTGAGTATAGAACCACGACCTAAAAGCACCTTACTCGTCGTCTGAAAAGTCTGCAACACGAAAGTTGCAGCCCGAAAACGGGTCAGCACATGGAATATGCTGGCAATGTAACACATAGAGAGTAATGGAATGAAACAGCTATACTATATGCATATATGGCTGGTGGAAAGCTCTATGGTTACAGTTTTGCGTAAAGCCAATTTTTCCCTACTGCAAAGGAATAAATTTATTTAACTATCATGGTAGTTGTTAAACATCGAGAATGGTTGACAGCATTCCGATTCCCAATTAAGTGAACAATTAAAACCCAACAACATTAATTAGAAGTAACATGATGAGATTCACATGATATTCAAGTACTAGATACTCAAGTTGTCCATAACCGAGGACATGGCTAATCATGATTAGTTTGTACACTCTGCAGAGGTTTGCGCACTTTTCCCCACATGACTCGATCGCCTCCGTTTGTTTTCTTGCACTACATGGTGTTTGAGAAATGGATGACCGAGACATAGTCTTTCAGAAGCGCTAGCACCTTACATGTGGGGTAGACCGTACCACCTACAACCCCTACATCTGGTAGTCCACCCCGTAAGAGTTCGCACAACTTAGTCAACTACGCCAGAGCCCATAGTAGCATGTGGCTGCACACGGAAGTTTCTAGCATGAAAGATCTTATGATCCCTTTGAGCCTGGGTGGCGGTCCAAAATAAAAACAGGCAAGTCCTGATAGACATCAGGTGCCTCAATCCACCCAGATGTGTGTTTAAGTTGCCACCTTAGATAAACCATTAAAATTAATAAACTCACATCTGTCATGGATATCACTCACCCAATCCACGTCTACTAGCATAGCATGGCATAATAAGCAAACGTAGAAGTAACTCCCAAAGGTTTCATAATAATACAGGTAATAGGTACTACCTCATCTACTTCCCATCCCACAATTTAATTAGATCCTAATCATGCAATGTGAGAAGATTGATCTAATGCAATAAAACATGGGTTGTAGAAAAGGTATGATCAAAGTGTTACTTGCCTTGCTGATGATCCGCGAGACCTAGGGTTTTGAAGTAACAAGCGGCGCAATCCGGGTGATCTATCGCAGACAAACAACAAGCATACAATAAGTACTCATCTAATGCACAGGTAAAACTCGAACAAGAGAACGAACCAGAAAATTCAACTTAAGAACTCCGGTTGCAAAGAAAGAACGAACCGAACAAAGAAACAGAAAACAAATGGCGGAAGAAAACAACTCGGTTCTAGCAAGTTGAAACTAGGTCAAATTTTACCATGGCAAAAACTTGTTCAAGTTGATTAGACGGAACGGCGGTTTCGAGACGAAACTCCAGGCGCTTGAATCACCTGATTCCGATAAACGAGCGAGAAGAAAGACTAGAACGAAGATCGGATCTGAGATCACGATCGCGGAATAAATCCGACGAAAAGAAAAAGAAGAACGATTAAACGAACGGGCGTCATTAACCGGGAAAAGAAAATCGGTGATCACGTTCGTTGAGAAGAACGGTCCGAAAGGAGAACGAGAACCGATCTAGGGTTTTCGGAAAAGAAACCGAAAAAGAAACGGAAAACCGATCTAGGGTTTTGGAAGAAAACCGAAACGAAAAACCGGAAAGAAAAGAAAAGAATCGGAGAGAAAACGGAACGGTTCTTTTAGGAAAAACCGGACCGAGGAAGAAAAAGAGAGGCGCGGCTACCTCGGGAGGCGGGCTACGGGCGGCGGCGGCTAAGGGCGGCGGCGGCGGCTTAGGCGCGAGGCGGCGCGGCTAGGGCGGCGGCTTGGGGCTGTATGTCCTCATCTGCCTCCTCTCTGGTAATAGTATGTCCTCCTCTTGCCTGATAATCAAAGAAGGCAGGAGCAGGGAGAGTAATACGGACATCACGGTGTCTGTCAAAGATTAGTCGATACTGGAGAGGTGATTCATTCCTCTCGACAAACTGGTGGTGAACCATAGCACTAAAATCTAGATAAGCAGGAGGTAATTCAATATCATCGTGTATGGCTATACCAAGAAAATTAGCTACGCGGGTTGCATAAATTCCACCAAAGAAATCTCCATTAAGTCTATTAAGATGCAACCTACATGCAACAATGGCTCCCAAATTATATGATTTGTTTCCTAACACAACGCTCCTAAGAATACTAAGATCAGGGAC
Organism: Triticum aestivum; assembly: GCF_018294505.1. Classification (NCBI taxonomy): domain Eukaryota; kingdom Viridiplantae; phylum Streptophyta; class Magnoliopsida; order Poales; family Poaceae; genus Triticum; species Triticum aestivum. The sequence continues at coordinate 416,601,206 of NC_057806.1, forward strand.
ACACATGTGACATGCCTCATCTTTACCATTAATGCATCTACCTATGAAGAGAGCAAAATAATGTATAGTAGGAAAGTGAATGCTCCCTATGGTAACTTGTGTAATATCTCTAGATTCTCCCACAGTTATTCTAGCAAGAAAATCTCTAAATTCAGATTTGCGAGGATCCCTTATACTACCCCATTGTGGAAGCTTGCAAGTAGTGGTAAAATCCTCTAAGTCCATAGTGTAAGATTTATCATAAAGATCAAACAGGACAGTTGGAGAATTACGTGAAGTTGAAAATTCAAACCTCCTCACAAAGGTACTGGTGAGATAGTGATACTGGTTGCACTTCTCTTCCTCGAAGCTCACAAGAGCAGCGTTACGCAAATATGTGTTAAATTCTTCCTTAATTCCCGCTCAATCCATAAAGTTCTCAGAAGGCCATTCACAAGGACGCACTGGAGCGTCTCTTGGTGGCTCTTCATCAGCATCACGCATTGCAAGCCTGGGTCCTTGCTTCCTTGAAGAACCACCTTGGAACATTTTCCTAAGCATATTTCTTCCTCCGAAAAATTCTGAAATTTTTTAGTAACTTCAAAATAAAAGTAAACCAAACTCAATAATATTGATAGCAACTACTCCTACAAGTGCCTAGAGTCTATATCATGCATCAAAACTACTTTTAACCATATAAATTTGGCATGCAAGCTCAAGAACAGGGTCACCTAAGCAGCAAAAATTTGTAATGACTAAAGCACTAGAACAAAAACTAATTGGACCAATGGAGGAGTCACATACCAAGGAACAATCTCCCCAAGCAGTTTTGTGAGAGGTGCTTTGAGCAAGGAGATCGAAAATGGCAGCAAAACAAGCTTGGACTCGGGTTTGAGCTGGATATTCGTGTTTGTGGGAGGAAGATGAAGTATGTGGGTGCAGGAATAAGTGGAGGAGGGCCACCATGGGCCCACGAGGCAGGGGGCGTGCCCTAGAGGGGTGGGCGCGCCATCCACCCTCGTGGGCAGGTGGTTGACCCCCTGGTGTGTTCTTAGTTCCATAAATCCTCAAATATTCTAGAAAAAAATCATATTGAAATTTTAGGGCATTTGGAGAACTTTTATTTTCGAGGTATTTTTATATTGCACGGATAATCAGATAATAGACAGAAAAATATGTATTTTATTTTATTTAATATAAATAACAGAAAGTAGAAGGAGGGTACAGAAGGTTGTGCCTTCTAGTTTCATCCATCTCATGATCATCAAAAGGAATCCACTAACAAGGTTGATCAAGTCTTCTTAACGAACTCATTCTGAATAACATGGAACCGGAGAAATTTCGAATAACACTATGTTACCTCAATGGGGATATGCCCATCCCCAATAATAAGAATATCATATTTCTTCTTGATAGTAGGAAGAGGAAATTCAAAACCTCCAAATATAATCGATGGATTTTTTTCCAATAGAGTTGATACCGTGAACTTGAGGTTGTTTCCTCGGGAAGTGTACCGTATGCTCATTACCATTAACATGAAAAGTGACATTGCCTTTAGTGCAATCAATAACAGCCCCTGCAGTATTCAAAAATGGTCTTCCAAGAATAATAGACATACTATCGTCCTCGGGAATATCAAGAATAACAAACTCCGTTAAAATAGTAACCTTTGCAACTACAACAGGCACATCCTCACAAATACCGACAGGTATAGCAGTTGATTTATCAGCCATTTGCAAAGATATTTCAGTAGGTGTCAACTTATTCAAATCAAGTCGACGATATAAAGAGAGAGGCAAAACACTAACACCGGCTCCAAGATCACATAAAGCAGTTTTAACATAGTTTCTTTTAATGGAGCATGGTATAGTGGGTACTCCTGGATCTCCAAGTTTCTTTGGTATTCCACCCTTAAAAGTATAATTAGCAAGCATGGTGGAAATTTCATCTTCCAGTATCTTTCTGTTATTTGTAATAATATCTTTCATGTACTTAGCATAAGGATTGGTTTTAAGCATATCAGTTAATCGCATACGCAAAAAGATGGGTCTAATCATTTCAACAAAGTGCTCAAAATCCTCATCATCCTTTTTCTTGGATGGTTTGGGAGGAAAAGGCATGGGTTTGTGAACCCAAGGCTCTCTTTCTTTACCATGTTTCCTAGCAACAAAATCTTTTTTATCATAACGTTGATTCTTTGATTGTGGGTTATTAAGATCAACAACAGGTTCAATTTCTATATCATTATCATTACTAGGTTGGGCATCATTATGAACATTATCATTAACATTACCACTAGTTTTAGGTTCATTACCAGATTGAGTTTCAGCATCAGAAATATCATTTGGATTCTCAGGTGTTTCAACAATAGGATCACTAGAAGCACGCAAAGTCTTATCATTTTTCTTTTTCTTCTTTTTAGAAGAACTACGTGCATCTATATTATTTCTCTGAGAATCTTGCTCAATTCTCTTAGGATGGCCTTCAGGATACAAAGGTTCCTGAGTCATTCTACCAGCTCTAGTCATAACTCTAACAACATTATCATTATTCTTACTATTCAATTCATTGAGCAAATCATTTTGAGCTTTAAGTACTTGTTCTACTTGAGTGGTAACCATAGAAGCATGTTTACTAATAAGTTTAAGTTCACTTATAACATTAGCCATATAATCACCCAAGTGTTCAAGCATATTTGAATTGTTTTTCATTTGTCTACCAAAATAAGCATTAAAGTCTTGTTGCTTAGCCATAAATTTATCAAACTCATCTAAGTATGGGCTAGCAAACTTAGTAAATGGGATTACAGCTTTATCATATCTATTGAGAGAATTTACCTTTAGTACCTGTGTCGGGTTATCAAGACCATGAGTTTCTTCAATAGGTAACGGATTAAGATTATATGTTTCTTCAACAGGCAGTAAATTAAGACCATGTACTTCTTCAATAGGAGGTAAATTCTTAACATCTTCAGCTTTAATACCTTTTTCTTTCATAGATTTCTTTGCCTCTTGCATATCTTCAGGACCGAGAAATAGAATACCCCTCTTCTTCAGAGTTGGTTTAGGAATAGGCTCAGGAATTGGCTCTGGAGGTGTCGAATTATTTTCATTTGTCAACATATTATTCAATAGAATTTCAGCTTCATCCGGTGTCCTTTCCCTGAAAACAGAACCAGCACAACTATCCAAGTAATCTCTGGAGGTATCGGTTAGTCCATTATAAAAGATATCAAGTATTTCATTTTTCTTAAGAGGATGATCAGGCAAAGCATTGAGTAATTGGAGAAGCCTCCCCCAAGCTTGTGGGAGACTCTCTTCTTCAATTTGCACAAAATTATATATATCCCTTAAAGCAGCTTGTTTCTTATGAGCAGGGAAATATTTAGCAGAGAAGTAATAAATCATATCCTGGGGACTACGTACACAACCAGGATCAAGAGAACTAGACCATATCTTAGCATCACCCTTTAATGAGAACAGAAATATTTTAAGGATGGAAAAGTAACAAGTTCTCTCATCTTTAGTAAACAGGGTAGCTATATCATTCAATTTAGTAAGATGTGCCATAACAGTTTCAGATTCATAACCATGAAAAGGATCAGATTCAACCAAAGTAATTATATCAGGATCAACAGAGAATTCATAATCCTTATCAGTAACAAAGATAGGTGAAGTAGCAAAAGCAGGGTCAGGTTTCATTCTGGCATATAAAGATTGCTTACTCCATTTAGCTAATAATCTTTTGAGTTCAGTTCTATTTTTGCACGCTAAAATAGCTAAGGAAGCTTCTTGATCAAAGACATAACCCTTAGGAATAACAAGTGATTCCTCATCATCACTTTCATCAGTATCATCAGATTCAATATTTTCAATCTCTCTAGCCCTAGCAAGTTGTTCATCAAGAAAATCACTAAGTGGTATAGTAGTATCAGGCATAGAGGTAGTTTTATCATAGGTATCATGCATAGCAGAAGTGGCATCATCAATAACATGCGACATATCAGAACAAATAGCAGAAGCAGGTGTAGATGTCACAAACTTACTCATAATAGAAGGTGAATCAAGTGCAGAGCTAGATGGCAGTTCCTTACCTCCCCTCATAGTTGAGGGATAGATCTTGGTTTTTGGATCTCTCAAGTTCTTCGTAATGATAAGCAGATATATATCCCAAGTGACTCAAAGAATAGAGCTATGCTCCCCGACAATGACGCCAGAAAATAGTCTTGATAACCCACAAGTATAGGAGATCGCAACAGTTTTCGAGGGTAGAGTATTCAACCCAAATTTATTGATTCGACACAAGGGGAGCCAAAGAATATTCTCAAGTATTAGTAGCTGAGTTTTCAATTCAACCACACATGGAAACATAATATCTGCAGCAAAGTATTTAGTAGCAAAGTAATATGACAGTGGTGGTAATGGTAGCAAAAGGTAACAATAGTAAAAGTAATGTTTCTGGTATTTTGTTGTGATCATAGCAATAGCAACGGGAAAGTAAATAAGCGAAGAACAATATGTGGAAAGCTCGTAGGCAATGGATCGGTGATGGAGAATTATGCCGGATGCAGTTCATCATGCAACAATCATAACCTAGGGTGACAGAGAACTAGCTCCAGTTCGTTGATATAATGTAGGCATGTATTCCGAATATAGTCATACATGCTTATGGAAAAGAACTTGCATGACATCTTTTGTCCTACCCTCCCGCGGTAGCGGGGTCCATACGGAAACTAAGGGATATTAAGGCCTCCTTTTAATAGAGAACTGGAACAAAGCATTAACACATAGTGAATACATGAACTCCTCAAACTACGGTCATCACCGGTAAGTATCCCGATTATTGTCACTTCGGGGTTAACGGATCATAACACATAATAGGTGACTATAGACTTGCAAGATAGGATCAAGAACACTCATATATTGATGAAAACATAATAGGTTCAGATTTGAAATCATGGCACTCGGGCCCTAGTGACAAGCATTAAGCATAGCAAAGTTGGAGCAGCATCAATCTCAGAACATAGTGGACACTAGGGATCAAACCCTAACAAAACTAACTCGATTACATGATAGATCCCATCCAACCCATCACCGTCCAGCAAGCCTATGATGGAATTACTCACGCACGACGGTGAGCAACATGAAATTGGTGACGGAGTATGGTTGATGATGATGATGGTGACAGATTCCCCTCTTCGGAGCCCCGAACAGACTCCAGATCAGCCCTCCTGAGAAGTTTTAGGGCTTGGCGGTGGCTCCGTATCGTAAAACGCAATGATTTCTTCTCTCTGATTTTTTTCTCCCCGAAACTCAATATATGGAGGTGGAGTTGGAGTCGGAAAGGCAACAGTGGGCCCACGAGGTAGGGGGCGTGCCCTAGGGGGGCAGGCACGCCCCCCACCCTCGTGGAGAGACATTGGGCCCCCTGGCCTTCATCTTTGGCAGGTATTTTTCTTATTTTCTGAAAAGTGGCTCCGTGAAGTTTCAAGTCATTCCAAGAATGTTTGCTCCTGCACATAAATAACACCATGGTAATTCTGCTGAAAACAGCGTTAGTCCGGGTTAGTTCCATTCAAATCATGCAAGTTAGAGTCCAAAACAAGGGCAAAAGTGTTTGGAAAAGTAGATACATTGGAGACGTATCAATAATTCACATATATAATGTATTGCAACAAGATGGCAATGCATAATTCACATATATGGTAATTAGACACTGAATAGGTGGCATTCACAAAAAACATGTCTAAACTAATCAAATGACATAGCAATGCGAGACACCATACGCACGATATGAGCAACATAACCCTGCCAAGTTAGAGCATACACCTCGGGGGGGGGGGGATAGGACTGGTCATCTGTCTCTGAATCCTCCTCTGAGGACCTATCCGTAACTAGCGAGATATGCGCTTCATCAGATAGCATAGTCTGCTCCGAAGACCTTGTTTTCACTCTAGAATTTGCCATCACCATGTCAAATGGCTGATGCACACGAAGAGCAGTTGAATGTACTAACATTGTTGACAAATGTAATATGTAATGAAAAAAAGGATGGCCTGATATAATTTACATATAAGATGACTGGCTAAGCAGGATGGCATTGCAAAATTCACATATATGATGCCTGGCTAAACAAGATGGCGTTGCATAATTCACATAAACGATGAATAAAATAAACAGATGGCATTCGCACAAAGGTGTCTAAACTAAGCAGATGACATATTTGATGTATAAAGTAAGCAATGCAAGACACCATATGCATGATATAACCAACATCAGCATGCCAAGTTAGAGCGAACACCTCAGGGGGTAAATAGGAGTTGTCTTCTCCTTCTGAATCCCCCTCAGAACAGATATCTTCCTCTCGATTACAATCCGAAATGCATGGAGGGGAGGGGGCTGCCTTTGCGCCTACCATGGAGCGACGTCTGCATGAAATTTTATTGCCACGCAAGGCTCGTCTCTTTTGCTCTACATGTTCAGTTCCATTGTTTACAATAACTGTCATGCATAGGAATAAAACATAGTGAGATTATGTAAGGAGTGCATGCAGAAATCCAGAGTGATGGTAGCAACCTGTGGATAGACCCAAAACCAATAATAGCAGGCAGATAATGGCTTCAGTTAAAAAATACAGATAATGGCTTCTTTACGGTGTGCTTCCCACCCAACATGAAACTCATAGAAGACACCGGAGATTAACCAGATAGTAGATAGATACTATTGATAGCAGCCCTGATATGTACCCCACAACCATTTAAAAACTCAAGTTTGACCATTAGTTTGGAGCTGACTCAGAGTCTAATCGGCGAAAAGGAGGATAAAGTAGCATGTAATATTAAGTGATGCATAACGTAAGCAGACACGAAAGAGTGCAACCTCTCTTGCGGACCCGTGTAGTCCTCGAGGTCATCTACTCGATTGATGATGGTAATGCAGCTTTCATAGCTGCCAGCGGCGGGGAAGAAGATCTGAGACGGCGAAAGACAGTCTGGAGGCCGGATCCCTGCTGTGCTGGACCCTTCTGTTGTTGGAGCAGCTGAGCTCGGGTGGATGACGATGCAGCAGGAGCGGGACAAACCACGCAAGGTTTTCTTTGACAACTATCTGTAAGAGAAGTAATTCTGTAAGGGCTCATTTGAATTGGAGGATTCCAGTAATGCAGGGATAGGAAATAGACAAAAATAGGATAGGAATGCACGTGCAAAACAGAGAATTTAAAAACACAGGATTTCTACCAATCTGGGTGTTTGATTCACAACAATTGGAAGATCACAGGATGCAAAGAAGCATGTTGAGATTAAGTCAAACCACAAGAAAATGTACGGTTATAACGCTATTATGCTACTATCTCTTAGTCCTGTGCTTCATGAATAGGAATTTGAAAAGGAGGCCAAGTGAAAATTAAAATTCCTACGTTTTTTCTTTCAAGGAGACACTAAAGGAACAAATCCGTGTGCTCAGTGGACAATATATATAACATGTAGAGTAAAAAGAGATGCAACAAATGTACAACCTCTTTCGCGAAGCCATGTCGATCTCAGTATGATTGGGTTGGCCGGTGAGGATGCTCCGGCTGACTTTGCTGTCGGAAGAGGGCAAGAAGATCTTAGGCGTCTGGAGATGGAGCCCAAGGTACTGCTCTGCTGTGATGGAGGGTTTCATCGTTGGAGCAGCTCCGGTGAGTTGTACGACGCCGAGGCTGAAGCAGGACAAGAGAGACAACGAACAACGTTAACCTGAGTGGAATTCTAATAGCATCTCCAATACATGACGTAAAATACATAACCACAAAGTGCTAGATGTAAAATACATCAGCCGCTCATCCCTAAACTTAACTGTCGAAACTGAACTTAACTGTCGAAACTAAACTTAACTGTCAAAACTGAACTTAACTGTCGAAACTGAATTTTGCTGTCGAAACTGAATTTTGCTGTCGAAACTGAACGCACTAGCAAGGTGAGGCTACACGTCGGTCGACTGACTTTTTCATCTCTAGTCAGTCGATTTTGCAGCCATTGGATACGAAATCAAGGGCCTGTGGTTCATCTTCAACCTCCACCCCCCTGAGCCGCCAGCCACCACCGGCCAAACAGCAGCCCCCCGCCGCCCACGGCCGGTGGTGCGCCGCCCCGCCCGCCTCGAAAACACTCCCCACCGTCGGTCCGCCGCCAGCCATCCCTCTAGGCCCCCCCGTGCCGAGCTTTTTCTCCGGCGATCCCCACGCCACCACCCCGCCAATGCCCCGCCACCGCCGGCGACCACCACCCCATCCTAAACCCTAAGATAGATAGTGGGGTACCTCTCCGGCGAGCCCCCCTCCCCGCTGCGGCTGGTTCTTCCTTCACCCCGGCGAGCCCCCCACCCCCTAAAAATCGACTGACCCAAAAGTCGATTTGGTCGACTAAAGTGTAGCTAAATCACAGCAGCATCGCAAGCAAGAGCAAGAGAGAGAGCAACAGCGCGAGAAAGAGTAATATCAAGAGCAGACCAGGCAGGGGACCGAGAGCAATAGCAGAGCAGCAGCGCGAGCGAGAGCTAAAGCAGCAGCAGCTCCTACTAATGTGGACATCGTCGCCGAGGGAGCGATGCTGTGTAGGAAGTGGCCGGCGACGCCGCCGTGGATGGAGCCGTGCCGTGTCGACTCGGGACCGAGCACCGGCAGCACTGTGAGATCGAATCAAGAAGAAAATGCGGCGATTAGTGTACAACCTCTTTGGTGGCGCCGATTAGGCCGCAACTTCATCCAAGGAAACGGTGATGATGATGCTCTTCCAGTGGTGTAGGTGAAGACGGCGGTGTGGGAATGGAGGTGGTGCGAAAGATGAGGGGAACGTCGGGGCAGCTCCTTGGAGATGGAGGACGGGGTGGCTGAACCGGCGGGATGATGAGATCGACGACGGATCCTCATCCGATACGGTGGATGAGGGATGTTGAGGTGTTGCTGTGGACGACATCATCGGGAAGAGGCTCCGGCTGGGTGGCGGATGGAGCAGGGTGTGGGGTTTCGTCACGGGTTTTCGCGGCCTCGGTGTACGAATGGGTGGGCGGATGGGATGGCAGTTGGGAACCATGGCTTAGAGACGAGCTTGTCCGAAATGTGGGGTAAGTTACGAAAGTACCCCCACCGATTTGAGGCGGTTCTTTCAGTTCAGGGGTACCACGGGCATTTCGCGTGTCGGGATTTCACAGGAGGTGGGAGTTTCCGCGCGCGTTGTAATTTCGGAATAGCAAGGCACGGGTTGAGATGGAGGGAGTTGTCGGAGCACAATGAGACAAAGATATATCTTAAATATTTCGGGCTAACAAGGCACGGGTTGAAATTTCCGGACAAGCCTAACATGTACTGTACCAAATCAATGCGCACTACAAATGTCATTCAAAACTTTGAATTCATGTTATGTTCAATTAAAATATTTCGCTATATGTATAATGCATGCAACCTACTACTCAAATGAACGTTTTAGTGCATTCCAAACGTATATACTACCACTTCAATATGAACTAAATTTGAATTCATTTCTCTATTTGAATAAGATCTACAGTAATGATTGTTGTGAAGTCAAAGCATTTGAATTTGTTTCTCTGTTTTAATAAGATCTACAATCATCATTATTGTCAAGTTAAACCATCATTTGTGTATTATCTTCACATCACACCACATGATTAGTCTCGAGTTACATATGAACTATGTGTACTATATGAACTCGAACTAGATTTTTTGAATCCACTTTATTTTGATTTCAAATCACATTACATTTCTAGCTCTAGCTAGATCTTCATAATCTAAACCATGTCTCATATGTATAATGTGTTTATCACATTATGTATGGTGCCCCGCCTCCTACGCCTACAAGTATTTAGATGTGAGTTACAAACACCACACATTACCACAAATTCAAATAAAATGTGAGAATGTTTGATATATAGTATTGTTTAGATTGTTTGATATTTAGTTGTAAGCTCCAAACGCCACACATTATCACAAATTCAAATAAAATGTGAGATTGTTTGATGTATAGTATGGTTTAGATTGTTCGGCATTTAGCCGTGAGTTGCAAACGCCATGCATTATCACATTATGGTATAACATGTGCACAGCACGTGTATCACCACTATATTCATGCATGCAATGTTTAAAACACTATGATCTCCTATTCAAATATATGAATCCGCTTTCATATCAAATTATGATCTTTGTTAGTCTCTTACACCCACACAATCCTCTAACCTTTGTAGCTACCACTAACTTTCTCTCGTGCATGCACATGCCCTCCTCACCCTCCCCCTCCCTCGGCATTCTATCCACCGGGCACATTCATTTTTTTCTTTAGGTCATTCTCCCAGAGTCTCCACAACTCCTTTCCGACACACACCGATCGATAAACCTCTCCAGCGATGCATGCCTACAACATACACACACACCTTCAATCTCCTCCTTTATGTGTCCTTGCCTCGTGTGTCTCATACGGTCAGACACACGTGTAAACTCTTGCCCCTCTTTTCATCGATCTCACAACCGCACACTCCTCCCCCTATCTAGCTAGTAGTTAGGCCTCTCGCACCACCTCCTAGCTCCATTGTCTCTGTCTATCCGTCTCACTGGGCCTTATTTGCCTCTAACAAATGGACGTGCACCGACCGATCTCTCCCTATACATATAGCTAGCTAGGTCCTTATAACTCGTTTTTACCCACACGTCAATCGATCTACCTCATTAGTTGTGTCTCTCCCTTGTTCCGGCAAACAACAATTGATCTACCGATCTAGTTAGGTTTGCTTACCAAACACATGGTTCCCCTTCACCATCCATGGAAGCATCCCGATAGATCTATCACGCACAGGCAAACACAGAAACACATCCCCTCTCTTATTGATAACATTGCAGTTCCACCCTCAGTTTGTCTAGTAGGCCTCTCCCACCATCTTCGAGAAGCAACTCCACCACCCATCCAACACTCTACCCCTCTCCCTCCCTCTCCCTCCCTCTCTCTCTCTCCTCTCTCTCTGTCCCATCATATTTCCCGTCCTTCAGTTATGTATGGATGTCGACCGATCTCCCTCAAGACATAGTTGGGTCTCTCCTTCTGAACACATATACGAGTCATTCTACCTCTATAATTAGGCCTCTGCCTACCCCTCCCCCCTCCCCCCCACACACATCGATACATCGAGCGCTCTAGTCATGTCTCCCTGCCACACACAAACTTGACATGTGCCCTCTAACGTTCCGGTAGGCCAGTTGCCCTATATCTTTGACTTACACACACACACACACAATTTTGATGGCTCTCTTCGTCGATCTCGCACCCACCCACTTGATCCTCTCTTCGACTCTATCGATAGCTATGACCCCTCCCTCTCTTCTCGTGGATTGCCCAACCCTCCATGTATGATATGGATAGGCCTCCATTTCACACACATTGCATGCAAAATTTTGTTTGAGATGTCATCGACTCATATTCCCACAAACAATTCACGAAATCAACCCCCACCCCACCCCCACACCAAAACAAAAGACACTCATGAACACGGTTTGTATCTCTCACACACACCCACGTAGGTGGGGGACGTGCACAAAGAGAAGAGGTTCATGCACGGCGCACGTACTCCCATCTCTTTCCCAACGACACCCGTGCGGGTACATGGTGGAGCTCATTTCTGTACGAAAAAGGCAGCCCACGTGGTAATTTGGCACGTGTACTGGTTGTCCACTTGGTGGATGGAGGATCGTCTACCATGGGTGAATAAACAAATTGCGACTTGACGTGTTATGTTAAAAAAAGAGGCAAACCTTGTGGGGCCTACCTTAGAGGCAAGGCTCTATACACTGGAGTACTTTTGATGTGTCCCATCAACTCGCAGAATGAGGAGAAGCTTGCTTAGTACGCCGTCTCCCCCGTTCCTAAATATAAGTCTTTGTAGAGATTTCACCATGAACCACATGCGGATGTATATAGATGCATTTTAAGTGTAGATTCATTCATTTTGTTCCATATGTAGTGGAATCTCTACAAAGACTTATCTACTAGTAATAGCTAGACCCCACTACTAGGAATTCTCTATCCTCTCCTTGAGCCACATCATCAAAATTGATGTAGCCGTTAGATGAAGTAAATCAGTCCATAATAGCCATCTGATCTAGACATTGAGAGGCTCCGCACTAAGCCACATGCAAGCATGCCGAAATGCCGTGGCACATGCATGTGAGTGGGGATTTAAATCACATCAACATGTCTGCATGCAAGCATGCACCGGTAGCATGCGTGTAAGTGAGCTTTTAAGTCCCATTAACATGTCAAAAAGAAAAATATAATCCCATTATGCAGTAGGAGTTGGCTAAACTTTTTTCTTTACGTGGGATGATCTAAATTATGATGGGAGTTTATTTAGTTTGGCTACCACATTTCTCATGCGGTTATAGAGTTTTTTTAGTTCTATGAAATCGATAATTTTGCGCAGAGAGATATACAACTGTTTCGCGGTAACGCGCGGGGACTCATCTAGTAATATTTAGGAACGGAGGGAGAACTATGTAAAGAGTTAGGTGTCGCATGATGATAGTGTGAGGTGGGCCATGTAATCACTGAGCCTGCGTGTTTTCACTGCTCTTGCATGCCTCCATTGTAAGAATGGAGAAAATTGTAATCTAGTAGTAGTACCTCCTTTCGCCGAAAGCGTGGGACATCTAGCAGTCCTACCACCTTAGTAATAAAGACCAATGAGCTATCAAAAATCACATAGACCCAGCAGTAAGTTGGACGGACAAAGCAACCATCACTCTTGCGCCAGTGAGAGGCCACGTTCGCTCTGCCCGGGCATGAATGCGGCACCGATTATTTGGAGCGCGCTGTCCATTTCGGGCGGGAAGCGCGCACGGGCGATGGAGGGGCTTTGGGTGGGCCAGGCTGGTCAGGAGCAGGCGTGGCAGGTGTCCGCATGTCCCTACCGGACACGCCCGGAAACGAGAGGATGCACCGACTCTCGCGGCTAAAATCATACACTACACAACATCTCTCTGTAGGAGTAGGTCGATTTGTCGCTCTCTCTAACACACACATGCTGTTAAACACACACACACACACCTTGGTCCCGTTGCACCTTCTAACATGACTTATTACACCTAGACAGAGGGAGTAGTAAGTATACGAGATACGGTGGCACATTGACTTAAGTCGAATTCAAGTGCCCAAAATTTGTGTGCATGTTATAATAAGGATTCACTTAAAATAGTACGTGAGCGAACAGAGGGATCAATTGGACAGTGTTCCCGAGCAGTAGCGAGATGTGTGAGGTAAGAAACACCGCTGGCGCTTTTAATTTTTCTTATTAATTTGTTTGTTTCACCCTCTGACTGGTGGGACCCAACGTACTACGTGGAGAGAGGTAAGGTGACTAAGGCTGCATTATTTCTGCACCACTGTGGATAGTCTTACCACCATAGCCACATGACACGATTATGATTGAAATCCCAATGACTCCCACACACAAAAAAACACGGCATGCTTGTCACACAAATGTAGGAATGTATAAAAGGTTATTTCCCTCTCATTGAACATAACGGGAGGGTTGTGTAGCTGGTTAGCCTCTTCGCTCATCAAACTTGAGGTCTCGGGTTCGATAACTACACTTGAGCATAATTTATGCCAGGAGGATTCTTTGACTGTTCAAAATGTTTTCTAGGGTTTGCACGCTTCACACACTCTCTCCAGTATATATATACACGCTGGAGCCTCAGCGCTTGTAGTTGCTCTCTTCACACTCTCTCGCCCTCTCCCGCTGGAGCCTCAGCACTTGTAGTTGCTCTCTTCACACTCTCTCGCCCTCTCCAGATCTAAACAAGACTTCGTTGGCCTCTCTCTCCCCTCACTGCTGCTCAAAGAGCCGACAAGACCCGTCCGCCGGGAAGGGTAGCAGGCTTAACGCTATCGTCGTCGGCGAGGGACTATCGATGCACCTTTTCACTTTCCACCCATCGGCGGCGCGGGAGGGCCGCTGACCCCTTCTTCTTCACTGTCGTCCCGTCGCCCACCGAACTGAAGGAAATATGCCCTAGAGGCAATAATAATGTTATTATTTTATTTCCTCATATCATGATAAATGTTTATTATTCATGCTAGAATTGTATTATCCGGAAACATAATACTTGTGTGAATACATAGACAAACCAAACGTCACTAGTATGTCTCTACTTGACTAGCTTGTTAATCGAAGATGGTTATGTTTCCTAACCATAGACATGTGTTGTCATTTGATTAATGGGATCACATCATTAGGAGAATGATGTGATTGACATGACCCATTCCATTAGCTTAGCACCCGATCGTTTAGTATGTTGCTATTGCTTTCTTCATGACTTATACATGTTCCTATGACTATGAGATTATGCAACTCCCGTTTGCCAGAGGAACACTTTGTGTGCTACCAAACGTCACAACGTAACTGGGTGATTATAAAGGAGCTCTACAGGTGTCTCCAAAAGTACATGTTGGGTGTCATATTTCGAGATTAGGATTTGTCACTCCGATTGTCGGAGAGGTATCTCTGGGCCCTCTCGGTAATGCACATCACATAAGCCTTGCAAGCATTGCAACTGATGAGTTAGTTGCAAGATGATGTATTACGAAACGAGTAAAGAGACTTGCCGGTAACGAGATTGAACTCGGTATTGAGATACCGACGATCGAATCTCGAGCAGGTAACATACCGATGACAAAGGGAACAACGTATGTTGTTATGCGGTCTGACCGATAAAGATCTTCGTAGAATATGTGGGAGCCAATATGAGCATCCAGGTTCCGCTATTGGTTATTGACCAGAGACATGTCTCGGTCATGTCTACATTGTTCTCGAACCCATAGGGTCCACACGCTTAAGGTTTTGATGACAGTTATATTATGAGTTTATGCATTTTGATGTAATGAAGTTTGTTCGGAGTCCCAGATGTGATCACGGACATGACGAGGAGTCTCGAAATGGTCGAGACATAAATATTGATATATTGGAAGCCTATATTTGGATATCGGAAGTGTTCCGGGTGAAATCGGGATTTTACCGGAGTACCGGGAGGTTACTGGAACCCCCGGGGAGGTATATGGGCCTTAGTGGGCTTTAGTGGAAGAGAGGAGAGGTGGCCAGGGCTGGGCCGCGCGCCCCTCCCCCTTAGTCCGAATAGGACAAGGAGAGGGGGGCGGCGCCCCCCCTTCCTTCTCTCTCTCCTCTTTCCCCCTCCCGAATCCTATTCCAACTAGGAAAAGGGGAGGAATCCTACTCCCGGTGGGAGTAGGACTCCTCCTGGCGCACCCTCCTCCTGGCCGGCCGCACCTTCCCCTGCTCCTTTATATACGGGGGCAGGGGGCACCCCTAGACACACAAGTTGATCCACGTGATCATATTCTTAGCCGTGTGCGGTGCCCCCTGCCACGATAATCCTCGATAATATTGTAGCGGTGCTTAGGCGAAGCCCTGCGTCGGTAGTACATCAAGATCGTCACCACGCCGTCGTGCTGACGGAAGTCTTCCCCGACACTTTGCTGGAACGGAGTCCGGGGATCATCATCGAGCTGAACGTGTGCTAGAACTCGGAGGTGGCGTAGTTTCGGTGCTTGATCAGTCGGGCCGTGAAGAGGTACGACTACATCAACCGCGTTGTGCTAATGCTTCCGCTGTCGGTCTACAAGGGTACGTAGATCACACTCTCTCCTCTCGTTGCTATGCATCACCATGATCTTGCGTGTGCATAGGAATTTTTTTTGAAATTACTACGTTTCCCAACACGAACCATGACCCAAGAACCTTAAGGTATAATTTACTTACTCCACATGCATTGCTCTAGCTGGATGTATACCATGAATCTAGGACGTGGTTCAAAGAGGAAAGGAGTGGGGGAAAGTAGTGGGAAAAGTTGTATATAGCATGAATCTAGGACGTGGTTCAAAGAGGAAATGAAGGGGAAAGTTGTATAGCATGAATCTAGGACGTGGTTCAAAGAGGAAAGGAATGGGGGAAAGTAGTGGGGAAAGTTGTATTGCATAAATCTAGGACGTGGTTCAAAGAGGAAAGGAAGGGGTGAAAGTACTAGTTCAAAAAGGAAAGGAAGGGACAAGGCTGTAGAGTTTGAGCAGGACTAGATTTTCTGCGCTGACATAGGGAAATGTGTCTAAAGATAACAAAACTGGGACCAACACAAATATGCTCCTTGGTTGTTTGTTCTTTGTTGTAACATACTGCGCATGACCACAGTACATCGGTAGATGCACATGTTGTTGGTGCGTCCACTGTCCCGTGCAACTCATCAGTTGTTGTTAATCTAAGGCCATGTTTGGTTAAAAACTCCCTAGTCCCTACCTGCTTGGTTCCAGGGACTAAACATGGACTAGAGGTTATTAAATGACATGCTAAAAGACCTTGTTACCCCTAGTAATGAACTAATAGAGACAAGGTGCGATGCGTGGAGGGGGCAACTATTGGAAAAAGTCCCAAAAAGACTCCCTCGGGGTCTTCTTTCTTTAGTCCCAAATGCCCACTTTTAGTCCCTAAAAGTCCCTCCTGTTTGGTTTAGATTGGACTAACATGGAGTTTTTTAGTCCCTACACCAAAATGTCCCTGTAAACAAACACCCTCTAATAATGCCGCTGGAAAATTGATGCAATGCCACAGTTAAAAGCAAATTACATGTTTAACAAATTTTATTTGTTAACATAATCTCTATGTTAATATTAATCAATGCAACTGTTTGAGAAATGCTACTGTCTTGCTTTCTTTCCCATTTAGATAAGGTAGATGCTTATTTTTGTTGGCTTCTGTGTCATCCACCGTTATTGACCACTAATTGTTTCCTTTGCACCTCTGTGTAAACAGGGTTATCTACTTCACCTCGTTGCCATTGTGACCTTTTGTTGCACTGCACAAAACACTTTTGTTTTAAGAGTGTTTTGTGCAGTTCAACCAAAATGTCACACCGATAACGTTGCTTGATTGCTTAATCTTAGTGGAACTGCACAAGAGGAGATCTTACTTCCTATCTGTTAAGGCGAATTTGGTTCAAATCTTCTTCTTGTGAGTTGTTTGAATTCCGCATCAAGAGAGGTCAGTACTAGCCTTCTTTCTCATGATTCTGCAGTGTGCTTTCATATGTTGTGCTACTTGTACGATAATGTTGCTTGATTTTAGTGAACTGCACAAATGGAGACAAGACTTCCAATCTGTATGTGCACCGTAATATCCCATTGAGGTAAGATAAGGATATTTCACAACTGCTGGCCTGTATTTTGCCACTTTCATCAGGAAATTAAGTTTAGTACTATACTTGTGCTCCCTAATTGACATGCCAAATCTTACATTGAAGGAGAAGCTTGTCTGTTATTGAACCAAGTGATGAAGGGGAAGAACAAGCGGAAGAAAAACAAAAATCAACTCCCGGTGCTGTAATGAAGCACTGGAACTATGATGACACAAGTAATGATATAGTTTTGCATCTTAATTTATTGCTATGGCTGGTACGAGCAATTGTTTTGCAAATGATTTGATGCCACTCTTAATGTAATATGTAATTACCTCTACTTGTGCAAACAGGGATCTTCTTTGAAGATACCATATATTTTAGTGGAACTGCACAAGAAGATGTTGGAAACATTAAACTAATCAAGGAGTATATAGTAAGCATGGCCACCACTATAGATAGCAACAGATGGTTCCGGAGAAGTGCTTCATCT
The DNA here is from genome assembly GCF_018294505.1 of Triticum aestivum. Lineage (NCBI taxonomy): Eukaryota > Viridiplantae > Streptophyta > Magnoliopsida > Poales > Poaceae > Triticum > Triticum aestivum. The sequence goes on from NC_057806.1 coordinate 416,618,898, forward strand.
GGATGCTCTACACAATACGCCTCCTGACAAAGGTTGGTACTCGCCCACTGATTTCATCCATATGATTGAGCTTTGTCATCTCTATTGGTGTTGTGCTACTGTTTAGATACTGTCATGAAAAAGTGGTATTGTCCTTGAGAAGTGCTTCATCTGTGTTGTGTTAAATATTTCCTTTCCCTTTTTTCGAGCAAACAGGGATGCTAGCATTTAGTAGTCCTCTTGTATTTGCACAATAGGATCATCTTCCTCTGAAGAAGAATATGGAGTACGTGAAGTGAGTAGTTCCAATTATGCCAGGATGAAGAAGCCCTATCTATCTTCTCATTAGAAGAAGCAGTTGAAGGATGGTTACATTACTCCCCACAAGACCAAACTAACTTCAGCTCAAAAGGATTGACAAATCTCCATTTTTTTGCTGTGATGCGCGAGTACAATGTTGTTCTAGGATTGTTTCTGGTAAGTTCCATTTTTCTAAAAGTGTGCTCTACATGGACCATGTATGTGCCTATTGAAACTATCAATTCATAGTACAGTTTGCTTTATACTAATCACTTTTTGTATTTGTGCAAATAGGGGTGCTCAGCTTGATTTCAATGGGAACTACACAAAATGTTCATGAATACATCGAATCATTCATTTCCACCACAAGAAAGGAGGTGCCGGTAAGTTCAAGGTGTTGCAACATATAAGGGCGAAATCATACAAGCTGCGCGCGAATTTGGTTGATTTTGGTGGAACTGCACAAAAATAACAGCTGGTTTATTTAGCACGAGGTGCCATGTCAATGTCCGAACTAATGGCAAACCATGCCCATTCTACAATCGTAGGCATTTGATATTTTGGAATGGGACAACCTTGTCAAATTTTGCTCATTGATTTTAGCAAGACATGCGTTTGATATTTTTGAATGGGACGCCCTTTGCTGTCAGCAGCGTCGATCAACTTTTTCTATATTCTTTAGTTGTGAAGTAAATATTGCCTCTGACATGTGAGTCACTTAGATGCATAATCATCGATTGTTTTGAATGTTCTCTATGAATTGCCAGGCCTGTGTGTTTGATTGCAATGTACAGAAACGGTAAAAAGCTGCTCAAACTCTTTGTACTCCTTCTGTTCCTTTTTACTTCACACATTGTGAAAGTGCATACTTTTTTATATAAGATTGATCAAAGTAGATATACTTTGACTGCAGACAAAACTTGTATGCAGACTAGAAAGGACCGGAGGGAGTACATGTGAAACTGCTGCAAACGAGGTGACCACCCTAGGAATAATGCTAGTACGTATTGTTTTGCATGTTCATCCAATGCCAATGATACAGGAATTCGAACTAATCGAAATAAATTCATTCATACACGGTCGGATTTCATATAAACATGCCGGATTTCATTACATTTCATACATTCTTCAACTAAAAAGGGGTGCGCTGGAGGTATAATTAATTAACCAAAGCTACCCGCCTGTGTCCCGCTTAGCCGAACAGAAGCTTCAGTGACTTAACTACAGGTGCAGTTACGTAACTGACATGTGGCCTGTTGGGCCCACGTGTCAGTCAGCCAACTGCACCAGCAGTTAAGTAGAAGCAGCGTTCTTCTCCAGCGTAGCTCTCCGACTCCACGTCGCCGCCAAGAAGCTAACCAGCCGTCAATGGTCAACCCACCTAGCTTGGCTTCAACCGGAGGGTAGCAGCGGTGGCCTTACTTGGACCCGAGCAGCGGCGACCTACCGTGTTCTACTCTTCCTCGTTTTCTGTGTGGTGCGGCCTCGTTGGCAGTGGGGCGGGGCCTCGGCGGAGCCAGCGATGTCCTCTATCTCATTGTCGGCGGGCGGCGCCTCAGCGGAGCGGTGGAAATCCTCCCCCACGTTGCCGGCAGGGTGGGGCCTCGGCTGAGCCGGCAATGTCCTCTGCCTCATTGTTGGCGAGGCGGGGCCTCGGCGGAGCCGGTGGTGTCCTCTGCCTTGTTTTTGGCGCCGCGGGGCCTCGGTGGAGCAGGGCCTCGTCGATGCCAGCAAAGCGGGGACTCGTCGGAGCCAGCGGTGTCCTCTGCCTCATTGTTGGTGCCGCGGGGTCTCAGCAGAGCAGAGCCTCGTCGTCGCCAGCGGAGAGGGGACTCATCGGAGCCGGCATTGTCCTCTGCCTCGTCCTCGGTCTCGCCAAACAGCGCCTCGCCCGCTCCATCGCCCTCTTTGCTAACCTCTTTGTAGGAGGCCGCAGCCTCCGCCACCTGCATGCGGTACTGCCAGCGCTCGAGGCGGCCCTTGTGGGCGGAGCGGTACGAGTCGAGCAGCGCCTCCTGCTCCGCCCGCTCCGCGGAGATCTGCTCCTCCGCCTACAAGTGCTCCTGGAGGAGATGGTGGTTGTAGGCGGTGTCGGCCTGCTCCTCCTGGAACTATTCCTCACGCATCTGACTCATCCTGTCCATATATTTGGCACGGGCCTCGCCGATGGTCATGGTGCAATGCACCGGCGAGGATGGCACGGAGGAGAGGGTTGGCGCCGGATTGTCGACTACCATGTTCTCCATTGGGACGTCGTCGTCCTCCGGCTGCCTGCCGGCCAGCCGGTCGGCAGCAATGGCTGCCATCTCCTTGTGGTCCGTCGTCCGCCCGTCCCGAAGAGCACTGGAGCGCGAGGAAGCCATGGTGGGAAGTAGTGGTGTGGACAGGTGAAAGGAAACGGATGCGGATGACTGCGGCTATGGCCGACGCAGTAGTTTATATAGCAATGGTGGGCGGGCGGAGGGACAGACGTGTGGCGCCGGAGTAGCCGCCTCGGCAACCGCGTATCATCAATGTGGGCGGCAGATGGACGGACGGACGACACTTGTGTCATTTGAAGGCAGAGCAATCGCCTGCACCGGGAAGCGGGGCGGGCGGCGCTGACTGTTTTGGTTGGAAAGCGCGCGCGGGCGAGGAGATGACTTTACTTGGAAAGGATGACAATGGGGACCCACCAGGTCCATAGCCTCACGTACGCAAGTGCCTCCTTATTATATATCTATATATATAAAACTATAATTTATTTTACTTCCTCCTGGTTTCCTAACATCACGGTCCCACACCATTGTCAACCTATGTAGTACTCCCACCTTTCAGGTTTATAGGGCTTATCTCAAAATTTTAGTTTTTCCATTTTTAAGGCTCAATTTGGTTGTTCCCCATCACATGTTCAGACTTCAAGGTGCATTAAAATCATTGCATGCAAGTATTAAGAGAAAATTGACCAATGGATGCACTTTATGCATGCATGCATTGCAATTAATGCATTCGTAAACATAATTTTTTGAGGAAAACAAGAGCATTAATTGGGTGCTTTTGCAAACTACAAAAAATATTCCACCACTCATCATCTACCTTGGTTGGTGAGATTTTTGAATTGAGCCTTATAAACCAGAAAGGAGGGAGTAGTCAATAAACAAGAGAAGTGCACAAGAAGCGGCCGACGGTTGGGCCAAGCAACTCGAGCAGTATTTGTGTTTTTGAGGTGTGAGCACTGCAGAGTTTTTTGATGTTTAGCCCAGATATTAATTTTTCTCCTCTGAACAACAACGAAAACATCGCTGCAGGTATTAACTGGGCGGGCTATGGCCCGTCTAGCCCAGGCCAGATATCCAGCCCAGATATTAAATTTTTTCAAGCTGAAAATGGCTAGCCCAGCTATACTTTTTTTAGGAATACCCAGGCAAGGTCAAGTTGTTATTCTCCGCCCCGCTGGGCTGCAAATCTTTCCTAGGAGGGATGCATTAGGCTTAACAAGAAAATGGGCTTTAAGAAATAATAAATGGGATGTAATTATAAAAACTCGGAAGTAACTATAAAAAATGCACCAAACATGTGATTACTTTATAAAATATTATTTTTGGATATTGAAAATTTTAATTTCATTAATTGTTGCGAGCGCAATGTTTCGTTGGATTTTTACGTAATATAAATTTATATTGAAATTGTATTTAATCTGACTAGAAATTTCGGGATAAAAATATTTCGGATCCCATTAAATGTGGGAAATTTTATTGAATTCTGTTTTGAACGGTTGGTTGAAATGAGCTGTACTTTTAACAAACTGTAAATGGGCTGTAGTAAATTCCATTAGAATTCAAAAATGGGCTACACATTCTTACAAATCTCAAATGGGCTATAAGTTCTCTGCCACACACTTCTGGCCTTACTAAGTTGACGCGTCCCTTAAAAAATAGAGTTGACGCGTATGCAAGGCTTTGTCAACTTATAGTCAATACATGGTTCTAGCAGTAGTGGCTGTTCGATGTCCATCCAACGGATGCCGTGCTTCTTCTTCAATCTCGGATATTCTAGCTTCACCCGCCCAAAAAATGATTCCTCCACCTGACATTTGGGGCGCACCGTTTCAGAAGATGACCTATGGGGCTTCTAAGTTGACGTACCAAGGGCTTTGTCAACTTAGTCAATATAAACGATTCTAGCTGCAGTGACCGTACGATGTCCATCCAACGGCCGTCGTGATTCTTCAACCTCTGGTCTTCTTGCTGCAGCCGCCCAAAGCAGCACCGGTCGTGCCGCTTGCTCCTGCCTCCCGTGGACGGTAGTGCTGCCGTGGAGGCCTCACCGCCCCCTACTACTCCCACCGTTGGCCAGGCCATCCCTCCACTCACCCACACCCCTTGTTATTCTGCGGCGACGGCAGCGCAGCCGAACCAGTGAACCCTCGTACTCCTCTCTGCGTGTGCATCCACTGCCGCATCTTCCCCGGCTCCGCGTCGTCCCCTTCCTAGGCCTCGCCGTCATCCACCGCCCTGGTGCTCTCGGCATGGCGTGGTCAACGTGGTTAAGGAACGACTTCCATCGGATGTGGACTGTACGTGGAGAGGCTGACAGCTGGGTCCATGGCGGCCGCAAGGAAGTGCCTCCTTATTACGCGCAAAATAATTATTCCTCCACCTGACAGCGGGGACCCACCGGACGGGCCATTGTATTTCGCGAAAAAATGATTCGCCCCTGACTGCTGGGACCCACGAGCTACATCTTCGCACACAAGGAAGTGCATCCCAAAAAAAACGATTCGCCCCCCTGACTGCTGGGACCCACCAGCTACATCTTCGCACGCAAGGAAGTGCGTCCAAAATAAAACGAATCGCCCCCCGACTACTGGGACCCACCAGCTACACCTTCGCACGCAAGGAAGTGCGTCCAAAATAAAACGAATCGCCCCCCGACTGCTGGGACCCACCAGCTACACCTTCGCACGCAAGGAAGT